>NW_010246656.1:50076-87303 GCF_000690775.1 Eurypyga helias
TCGTATATGGCCTTCTGCTTAGACAGTGAAACCATTAGGAGTTCCTTTAAGAATAAAACTTACAGTTTTGCATGGTTTTATTATGTTTTACTACCCTTCCTGTGTCAATGAACATGATATAGAAGGACCCTTCTTAGAAAATCTATTTACTTCAAATGGCTTAGCCTGCCTATCAACAAGAAGAATGCATGCCTTTTGGCATGTATTTCCTAATTAGTTTTTAATTACTAGGGGAACTCTGAAAGTTTACTGCCTAGATACATAAAGAATACATGGCTTTTAATGTATTCTGGTGGCACTCAACAAGTCCTCTAAGAGCCAGGGTCGTGCTGTGTGGCACTATTCAGCTGGACGAATGGTGAGACCATATCTGAAAGACCATGAAGGCCAGCTTGACAGAACAGTCGAAAGAAAAATATTCTTCTTGCACAGATGGAGAGAACAGGCTCACAGAGGAACTTGGTGGCAAAGCTGGCTAGTGAATTCATATTCTTACAGTGTTAATTTTAGTATCTTTTCCATCATAGGACTCTACTACTTTGGTTCATCTTAGACAAATGTATATCTTAACTGAGTGTAGAAGTCAGAACGGAGTTCTGTGACTATGATTCTCTATTTTTTTAAATGATAGGAGGGTATAAAATACACTCTTTTAAATGGCTATAATTAATAAATATGTCACATTCACTAGGAATTAGAATTGGTTTGGGGCAAAAGATCCAATGTGAGTTGGTTACATTGATATGTATTTTCATTTTAAAAATATCTTCATTTCAAGCTGAATAATGAGCTTTAAATATGAACTTGACAGTGTTTTCAATGATTTCTGATCTTAAATGATCTTTTTTTTTCTCAGAATTTACTACAGTCATCTTTTTCATTTGTTTTTTAATGGGCTCTGTACTCAAATTCTGTGGCTAGATCCATCAAAGAACTCAAGCCACAAATGGTTTCATAGTCATTAATAATAGATTTGTGCACTGCTAGATCACTTAACCACAAGTTTGATCTGGATCAGGCATGAGGAGAGCATCACATTTATGTTTAATTATTCAGAGCAGAATATAGGCTATTTGTGCCCACAGAAGTCTTTGGCATCTTACTTTATTTTCTGTAATGCGTGTATGTCCTGTTTGCTTTTCTTTCCGGTGTGTTACGGTTGGTTTTCTCTGTTTTTCTGTGAGGATATTTTGAGGTTAGTCTCAGGGGAGAGTTCCTGATGGAATTGGTGAATGATTTCATGCTGGGCTAATATTCAGGAATTAGAGTTGGTTAGGCAAAAAATTGTGAAAACCGTAGAAGTTGCATATTTAGTCCATAGGAGATTACAAGATGAGAGAGAACTGTGCCATGAGGCAGAAGTAGAATTGAGAGGTGCTGGAACAGGGGTAGAAAGGACTGTAAAATGTCTATTCCATTGATGATTCTGAAACAGTACGGAAAAGCCCATGTCTTCACACCTGCCATAGTCTTATGAACGTGAAACCTGATTCAATTGTTTCTTTTTTTACCTCAAGCCTTGATGAATTTTTGGTATGTTTCTCAAGCTTCCAGAAAAGTCTCCTTACCAGGTAGCGTGCCCTTCTTGGGTGGGATTGGTATTCAGAGGTGTGGTGAGGTAAGACTTGCTGATCCTGTTAAAGCTGTGTCTCTGTGCAGAAAAAGGGCAGGAATTCATGGGCTAGAGAGGGAAGGATGCCTGAACCTATATCCCAGTGATGAAAGCACTTACTGGAAGAGAGCAGGCCTGGTTTCTAGTTGTTTCTCCAGAACTCGTCTTTTACACTGAATATTCTCTGGGTAAAAGGGTAAGATATAGATACCAGTTAAAATGCTTAGATACAGATACCAGCTATTATTCTGATGGCGTAGGAGAGATCGAAGAGACTTCAGCAGAGAAGGTCAGAGCCTGAGCAGGAGGAGGCTGCTCTCAGTTGGCACATCTGCAGAAGATTGGACAGTTTGGGTACTTCACTGAAACAAATGAGGGGGAAAGCATTGTCAATATCCATAAAGGATTTTAAAACGCATGTAATTGTGCTTCCAGTGATGATTATTAGGGATATTTTATTTTAGATGGGTTCTCATGTTGTAATAATGATTTACATTTTACAGTAGGAACAATTAACTACCTATATATAATGGCTTTGAGGGAGATTTTCAAAGACACAGAGATTCCTTTCCTATGATAGCTAAGGAATCATATTAACAACATAACATTGACATCCCTTACAATAAACAGAATCTTGCAACTACAGAGCTTAAGGGTGCTTGAAGTGCAAAGCAGCTGCTGTGGTATGGGATGTCATGTGCAACCCTGCTGGACATTGATGAGCCGCAGTGAGAACTGGATTTCATTTGTGAGGGTGTTCATAGGAAGGCTCTTCTCTCATTCTCTCAGGCTACGAGGCTTAGGCACACATCTCAACACAGTAATGTTCAAAATGAAATCTGCGGGAGATATGGAAGGGCACTCAAATCTCTCTCTTATGGTGCTGCAAGAATTCCAATTATATGCTAAATGCCAGAAAGATGAGGTCATAGTTCTGTGGCTGATGTACTGGATCGCTGCATATCTGAGTGTTCAGGGTACCCGACTGTGTGTAATCAAATCATGACGGAAAATATACTAAGTTCAGTGCACTTGTGGATGAGGAGAATCTTTCTAAGGAAGGACTCTTATGCTATATTTCTTAAATTACTCTAAGTTAATTCAGGCCTTCAGTTTGTTTAACACTAATGCAAAAGGCATCCTTGAGGTAATCATACCTATTTTCTCAGGGCAATGAAAGTTTGCTCGGGTTTTGCAGTAAATTTCAGATCATGTCAAGTGTGTCATGAAACGGGATTTATTATCAGAAGAGTTTTTCAGCAGGGAATTGTAGAAACCAAATACAAAATCAATAGACCAGTTCGTGTAACAGTTAACACAGAGAAAGCTGGCATTCTGTAAGCTTTTGGGGACTGGGGGAAGATTTGAGAATATGCTAATTTTCAGGAAATTAGTTTGGCAAAAAACTTAGGAGTGTGTCCCTGCGCAGTTCTCACTGTGAAGGCTAGCCCACTGCCACACTTTAGTTTGATTTTTATAACCTGCGTGTAAACACTGACTGGGCTGTAACTCTGAATGCAACCTCATGGAATGCCAAATGCTTCTTCCCTTAAAAACAACAGTTCTGTCAACTGGCTGCTCTTCAAGAGTTCTTGTTTGTGAAAGGAGAATTTGGGGGTTTAGGATTACACTTGGAATCATCTTTATGCCTGTTACACTGTTCTTATAGAAGAAGAATGATAACAGCATGAAAGACCCGAACTTTCTCACTGACCTTTATAGAACAGACAGAAAAGAGAATGCGTGTGCCCCAGTTGTTCCAACACTTGCTGGTGGTTTGTAGCATTGAAGGCCTCGGATCAGGGAGAAAAGTTTGTACAACAGGCCTGTGTTTACATTCCTTTCTTAAAGCTTTTGGGGGGGTTTCTTGGGGACAAATTCCATAAGCAGCTACATTGTATTGACCTAAGGAGGTTTGGTGCATGGTACTTGGAATGTTCCCCTTTGTTCTTGCAGGCAGTCTGGATGCCCTGTCATCAGATTCACTCTGTAGGAATTATTGTAGGCTACCAGGAAAAGTGATGTGGACTGTGCTTCTGTGACCTCACATGCCATAATCTTCTTATCTCAAATATATCCTAATTGCTAAAAAATTCTGTGGGGGAGGCAGGGATTCCAGTCCTCTCTGATGGACTGGTCTGGCTGCTGCATCATCAACAGACTGTTAGGACAGTTATCCCTAATAGTGTTGGGGAATGTCAAGTGAGACTCAGGATCTTTTCTTGCATGCAGAGATCTGCCTTAATAATGGACAAACAGTACACCTTAGTCCCTACCACTGTGTTCTCACCCCCTAACATAAGCAGTTCATACAAAGCCATTTCCCTTGTGTCAGCTGCTGCCTTTTCCCCTTTTGTATTCATAACTAAATGTTGTTATGCTGAGGTTCAAACTGAACCTTTCTATTTATGTTCCATGGAAGTGATGTTATGCAAACAGGTCAGGCCTTGGTTTTCCAGTCTTCCCACTTCTGTGCATTTTTTTCTCTAAAATGCTCCTGCAGCACCTTCTCTGGACTACCTCTGATGTCTGGGAGAAGGAAATTTTGCAGAGCCTTCAGAACACTATAGATCTTTCCAGTACTGAGTTAGCATAGGGAGTGTAGAAAATGCAGCGTCAGTGTTGACACTCTGTGACTCTCTGCATTAGCCTATTGAAGTATTTATCTGGTAATACTGAAAAGTAAAATAGAGGAAAGAGTTTCTCATAGTCAGTAGTGTTCTAACAGTAAGTTTGGTATTCATATGGTTTCCTTCATCTTTTTTCTTGCTGTTCTAAAAGTAGCAGGTTCCATGCCTAAACTTGTTTGCCATGGGACTTTTAAGAGTCAGTCATTGCTGTGCTCCAGTAAAAGACAGAATTTGATCCTGTCAAGACATTACAAATAACTGCTTTTAGTGGACAGTTCATGGCTCTTCAGATAGAGGATAGATCTGTGATTTCCCTTTTCCTGAATGTAGGATGTAAAGGGTCTGGAGATACTAACTTAAAATTTGGCTCTCTGGAGTATGAATGGGAATAATCACTCCAGTTCTGAGGTTGCTTTAGATTAGATTATCAGGGCCATTCAGGCAAAGACGTTGCTGGTATTCCCTATATAATTTTGAATAAAAATATCTTAATGGGGAAATGTGTCTTTTATTTCTGTCTTGCAAGATGAATATGACTCTGTACCCCCTTTTTAAACTCTCTAATACAGGTTTCTAGTAGGAAGCCATTTCTTTGTGACTGTCAACATGGAGAAAGACAACACTAGGGTCTGTGGCAGATTGTATGATGAGCTATAATATTAATCAAAGAACAGATTTGCGTCTAGAACACAGATTTTCTCAGGACATTGCCATTAGGAAGGAATAAAATTTCCCTACTACACCTTATGTTCCACAGTGGTTATTACAGCAGTTGCCATCTTATTCCTTAAGTTTCAACTAGTATAGAAAAACAGCTTGAAAACTGTGGTTGATAAAACAGCAAATCGAAAGGGAACATGTCTGCTGTCCTAATGTTTCAGTATTCTGATTTGATTTCTGTAAAAACACTCTCCACTAGCGACAGGTAAATCCCCAAACTAATTTACTTGCTTTGTCTTCAGCTACTTCACTGAAAAATAATCTTGTTTGAGTTTCATTTTTGTTTTGGTTTTTTTTCCCCCCTAAAGGAACTTATGCACAAGTAAATATTACACTGGTGGTTTCAATCTTGACCCTTTGCAATATGATGCAAGAGAATGGTTTCTTAACAACAAAAAAATAACTTATTGGAATTCTACAAGCAAAATACCTTCATTTTACACACTGACAATTCAGATGTTAAAAGAAAATGGGTTTGTTTTAATTGTGCTTTGGCTTTTTAACTAAACCAATATATAGTCTCCACTTGCATCTCCACTGCTGAAAGGATAAATAAAAGGATGTGCTGGGTGTGGAGGCAAAGCACTGCTGGCATTTTAGGACTGTTACCAATTTGAGAACATCTATTAATTCTGCCCTCTCTTGTCTTATTCCATGCATGCGTTATACAGAACTTTCTATGTATTCATCAGTTTATCTCTGGGCATGATAATAGTTACTTAGATCTGGAATTTTAATTAGTTGTGGGGAAAGAAAGATACATTTGTGTATCAGTTATCTCAGTTTCAGCAGTGCAATCTTACTGAGATGCATAATTTGCATCAGTGTCATCTGTGACAGAATTGAGAAAGGATGGTAATATATCACAACATTATACATAAAGAAATGGGTAAGAGGGAAAAGGCACTATCCATGTGTATAGGGGCTTTATTAAAATTAGATAATCGCTTCTTCATGAAGCAATTTATGAATGAAAAATATCTTTTCTGCTCTTTCTTCTATTATCCTGAAAGATACTAAATGATTTAACTTGCCTCTGGAGCACTCTGCATGTGACGCCAGCTCATCTCTTGGCATTAGCATCCAGCTGTTTCTTGGGAAAATAGGTGACCTAAGCAGCAAATAGACTGGAATCCTCTGGCAGAAGATCAGATAGTCTGCCAGCTGAGCCACAAGACCTAAGATCAGCATTAGATGTTAAGGGGGAAATTATTCTTTACTCAAGATGTGTGTTTCAGTAAACAGGTTTGTACACTGTGTGAAGTATTATATTTTAAAATGCAAAGGTAAACTTAGGACAGAGATTAATTCTTAAAAACCATTTATTTAAGATGGAGGCTGGGAGGACATGACTGAACAGGCATGAATAGAAATAAGAGCAGTTCTGACTGCTCGTTAGGTTCAGCACAAGGAAAAGTGGTGAACTAGAACTCTCTAAAGAGAGCAATACCATTTTCTTGTCCATTAGATGTAAAAAGCAGAATTTCTACTATATAACATGTAGTACAATATGCAGCACCTGTGTAGTCAAGGAGCACCTGTGTAGTCAAAACCTCAGCTATTGGTATGCAGCAGATCTCATAACGTTTTTCATCTTTGTTTAATTGAAATAATTACTTTATTATTATGATTGGATGCCATTCTCAAATGAATAGTGTCATAGAATATGTGATATATCAGATTCCCTTTGGAAAACCAACTTTACTCATACAGCAGGATGCTCCGCTGTGATATGAGAAATAGAAACACCCTTTCCCCCCACTGTTGCGGATCAGCAGAGGTCTTTGGTAGGTGAATTTGCTTGGGATTGATGAAGGGCTATGGAAAAATGTCTTGACTGCAATCATATTTCAATAACCTTTCCCAGCCATGGCTGTAGAAGAAAACTGTTGATTTCCTTTTTCACTGAAGTTCCTTGGGAGAGAAAAGTGACTGTAAGGCTGTCTGCGGGGCTTTGGGGGTGGCATTTTAGAAATAAGTCAGGATAGGCTTGGGGTGGCCGAGCATGTTCTTCTCAGAATATGGATGACAGTGTCCAAAATTTAAACAAGATTTCAGAAAATCTGTCTGCTTATTTTCAAACTCTGTTAGCAGGTGACAGGGTGAGTGTAATGGGATGAAGCTGAGGAGGAGAGATTATATTAAATGTCAGGAATAAATCTCTGTACTATTTTGGTGTAGTTTCCCAAGGGAAGTGCGGGATGCTTGGTATCTTTGAAGTTGTGTTTAAAATGAGATAGGCCTAGAAAACATAGTATAGTACAGTAAATGAGTAATGTGCCCCACCCTATGCAAGAGAAGGAAAACAGGCCTGCTTGGAGCTTTCCAAACCTGATTTCTCAGACTTTATAAATAGAATTAAACTTTTTTTTGGGAATAAAAATGCTTTATGTGAAGAAATATTCTGCATTCATTCAGAAAATATGTTTCTAAGTTCTCTTCTTTGCACTTGTAGTTAGTCTAATCAGCCATTCCATAAAAGCCAAATGTGATTAAAGTTGTTATAATGTCACTTGGGAGATTATCTAGCAGACAAGAGTGTATATCTGTGACACATCTGATCTTTAGTTTTCAGAAGATGTAAAAAAAGATTCATCAGACATTCCTCTTTATACTCCCAGCTGAGTCAACAAGCGTTGGCAGCTGCTGCCGACAGGATGCTGGCTCACGTGAATAAATGGTATGGTCAGCTATGGCAAATCTTCCCAGCCTATTTGGAATCTCTGGGCGCTGGCTTTGCTCTTGTCTTTCTATGCTTGTGTTTCTACACTTACATAAACGCGTGACTACTTTAGTGTAGCTTTGTCACTACCCACCCACATCTTACTGCTTTGGGTAGGGTTGGAGTTTTTGGAATTGCTGCATTGCTTAAAAAAACCTTCAAATCGCTGTTTAAAATATTAGGAGTGTATCCTCTTAAACGACATAAACTTAGCGTTCTGCATTAGGCAGGGCAGGTTAGACTTGAGTCATGGGAATCTTTTCCATTCTCTCCAGACCTTGAAGATACCATGCTGCTTCACAGCATTTTACAGGATCTTCCTTTTTTTCATGCCTTGAGATGTCTACTGGCTTCCTGTTTTATTTGCTGCCCTTTACCTCAAGGGCAGGTGCATTCTGAAGTGTATTCAATTTGTAAAGGTCATTCACAGGTCTACATGCAAATGTAAGATGTTATTTGTACTTCATACTCTTATTAGACTTCCTAATTACATGAGGCAATCAAAATGAGTGGAGGCAGAGACTTTAATCAATACTCATCTCAGCAATAAAAATGTATTGCATCAAACCTATTAAAAATAAATAGTAAAGGTTAGCTGGCTGAAGCTTAGTCTAAAAAGAATGCAATCAGTAGATGAATAACTTCACAAAAGTGCACCTGCAAATGGGCAGTAGAATTAAAAGCAAGCATAATTTGGCACCTGATTGAGATGGACTACCTGTTATGCTCCTGGCTTTTACTTTAGCCTTATTTTCATCATTTCTATCCAGAATTGTTATTGTTCATTTTGCTAGGTAGATTAATGCAGTTGTGGCTCAGTGCACTTTTTCAAGGATTCCACAAAATAAACTTTTTCAGTTTTTATCTGCTTTCCAAATATCTGAATTAGAACAGTATTATAAATACTCCATGGTTTTGTGGTAAAATGTATTGGAAGTTTTACAATGAATGGATTGCCTTGCCTTGCTTTTTTTTGGTACCTCCCAGTGATGTGGAACAGCAGATGCCTTCAAGGTTTACAGAACTTATATATCAAACACTGCAGCACAGTGTGTTTCTGGACTAATAGAAAGCCCAGTTCCTTTGGGAAAAAATAGTTGTGGATGTTCCAACTTACATCTGACTGAAAAAAAAATCCACCTTTTTCTGATGTGTGTCTCCTTCATCTTACATACTCTCTCTTGGAGAGCCAGCCTTCTGACTCCCACACCCCAACATGTCACGTCCCGCTTTTCACACCACAGTGTGCTGGATGCTGATGGTGGTGCAGAGAACAGCTGGAATGAATGAATAGAGAACAGAGGTGTCAGGCAGGCAAATGTTCATCTTGCTGTAATAAGTTACCTTATTTATAGCTGTGATAGCTTATGATATAAAAGGCAGTAAGGTTTCTGAGGAGAAATTTGTTTGCAGTATCTTTTGTCAGATCAAATGACACACATTAAAATGTTCATATTTCACTCAGAAAAACAGTAGTTAAAGTTAGTGCCAAGGACTGAGAGTATCTAAGTGTTCTGACCTTTGTTGTTACATGATACATACTTTGTGTTATGTGCTAATGATACCTGTTTGTGTATCATTGAAGATAAAAAGAGGATGTCTTAATGTAATTAATGTGCAAAATCCCTGTTTCATGTATCACTGCACATATTATAGCTCTTGCAAGGAGAGTAAATTTATATACACTGAACAAAATTAGGCATCTATAAGCAGATTTTGAACCTCTAATTCAGGATTCAGAGGCTTCTGTAGATTCTGCCACCACAGGTAGGAGCTGAAGATGCCATGTATTTTTTTGAATCAAATAGCTATTATCTTAGTTGCTAAAGTAGTGATGATATAGTGCTAAGGCTCTCCGTTTTTTATCCACTTCACACAAACCCAGAGAAATGCATTGACACCTCATGTATTTCAAATGGGTTGTTGGGAAATGAGCCACAACTGCCCTCCATTTGAAGTGCAGATGACTTTTGTAGCATCCATCTCAGAGTGACACTTTATATGGACTCTGACAGGTTAATCTGTTGGTGTAGAATTTTAATGCAATGTTGTTTTTTGTCTAGTTTGACAATGTTTTCAGAGAGGCAGATTAAGTGTCGAGCAGGAGCCCTTAAAGGAGGAAGGTAAAGATAAGTCCAACAGGCATAATATATAAGGAGGAGAAAAACGAGTGGAGGCGAAAGAAAGAACACCCAAACAGAAGGGCAAGATTGAAAATCCTTTAGCATATGCACCAAAAAGCATTTATCTTCTTGACTGCTATGAATATGCAATAGATCTTTCCCAAGAGGGGAAGACAGTGCCATTTTCTTCTGTAGTATTCAGAACAGTCATAGTTAAACCCTTATAAAGCAAGTTCAACATGGTGTAATATTCATACTAGGGTACCCCGTCTCTTGCTCATCATGCACAAGGTGGACTTGAAATACTTTAAGCAGCTGAAGACTGAGCCAAGGGCAAGACACGTACACCATTGGATTCTGTCACATTAGATTGTCATGGCATCATTGACTTGGCAAAATTTAATCATTCTAAGACTTTTATGTACAGAAGAGTAGCAGTCAAAACTGCAGAAGTTACAGAGAAATGAAAGAATGAGAAAACAATACCAAGAATTGCTGTTTTCCCATTCTCCATTTCTGTGTGTCAGAGATGTAGTGAGGGTCTATAAACTTCAGGCTTTTAAGGACCTTTGATATTGTGGTTAAAAAAAACCCTAAACAAAGCCACCACCAACCTCCCCCCGAAAAAACCCAACCAAACAACAGCAAACAAAGCCCCCAACACCGTAGAACCTCCCCTCAACAAAGGGGAGTGCCTTAGCACTGTGTAAAAAGACTGTGCCTTAGCAACCTGTTCCAGTGCTTGACTGCTCATAGGGAGAAAGAGTTTTCATTTTCCTATATCCAGTCAGTCTCTCTTCCTTCAGATTATGCCTGCTGACATGTACTCCACTATGCATCCCTTTGAAGAGCTTGGTTCCATCTTCTTGATGACCTCTTGATACATGTGGCTGGTGCTGAGACGATTTGAACTGTTTGACTTCATCAACGAGGTTAAAGTTATAATTTTAGGTGATTCAATTTAGAGAGCACTGTGCTTGAGGGAGCAGAGAAGGAAATAGTTCAAGTGCCTGATTTCCAACATTTCTGCAACTGTCTTTGTCTTTCAAGTGGAAGGATAAAGGTCACACATTGAAAGAAATCAGTGGTAGTACAAGCTGGGAGAACACTGATCTTTCTTTACTACTTAAACTGAAAACACAAACACTTAACAGAGCATCCAACACCAGTATTGATCCTAGTAGTTTTTCAGAAATGTCTTGAAACCATGGGAAACTCACACCAGGTGAGCATTAAAGAGCTGACAAATAAGCTTTTCTAGTGCCATTTTGTCTGTTGTTTCAAAAGTTGGTATTGTAGTGTGATGGTTCGTCAACCGAAGATTGCTCCCTGGTATGCTGACCACCCCTCTGGCCATGCTTTGTGTTCCTCTGAATAGGTCATGAGAAGTTTGACTCTCAGCTATAAAGGTATAACCTCAGTGCTTAGCACTTACTTACTTAAGCTCTGCCAAGTGAATAGTGTACAAATAATTAGATAAACAGGGGTACATATACTAATCCAAGGTTCAGTAAACTTCTGGGTGTAGTTGATGGGGACTCAACCTTTTTTGAAACAAGTGGTCTGCTGAAGGGGAGCTAGTGTGGTGAATCTGTTGCACTGTGCTGGTGAGTTTAGTGATGCTGGTATACATGACAAGGGAAGTATTCAGAGAAATACCAAGCTGTTGTGTTTTAAAAGCTAGGCTCTGAGACTAGCCTTCCTTAATTGTTAACCTGAATCGTAGTTCTCTCTCAACCCTGGTGCTTTACTAAATTTCCTCCCGCCTCTACACTGACAGTGTCATTAACGTGATCTCTACAATGAAGCCTTTTGCATGTGCACTGCTCTGTGCCTGACCAGATGCCTTAATGATGCATGGTCTTAACAATGCATTTCTCTTAAACGAGAAAAGCTTTCCATAACTCATGAAAAGTCATTCTCTTCTTTGAGTAATTTTGCTAATGAGGTTCAGTTTTTGGCTTGTTTCAGTGTGTCATATACTCAAAAATAGCTTAGACATTGAAAAAACATAATAAAGTATTTGCAAGTCCCTAAGCAAAGATGGAGAAAAGAAATCCACTGCACAAAACCTGCTGTGAGTACACTGTTAGAGGCTGGGAAAAACAGTGTAAGGGCAGCAGCTGATCTTACAGGGCAAGTTCATTAGTCTACAATTAGCTGTATAAAGATGCAAGATCAGTGGAATAGGTGAGGCAAAGGAAATAATTTTAAGAAACACTTCAGAAGAAAGTAATGTTTTGAAAGCCCTCCCATGCTCGTTATATAAAGTTGGTATAGATGGTTCCCTCTTTGGTCAATAACGTGTGAAATTGGAAATGGAGTATAGGGGTAACAAAGTCGACTGATACTGGTCTAGAGATTAAAAGATAATTATTAATTAGTTAAAAGATTTTTTAAAGTGGTATGAAGACTAATAGAAATTTTAAATGGATTTTCTTGGTGTAGTGAGCAATAAAAGTCAATTAAAGCCTAATGGCAGACTGAACAAAAGTAAAATAATCCTTTCAGCTCTGTTGTGGCGTGTGGGTTTTTTCTTTTTATTATTCTGATTTTGTCTGGAAACTAAACCCCAATGATCAGAAAGGTGAGAAGCTGGCAAGACAATAGAAGGAAATATATTGCACTACCCTGTAACATGTAGGATAGGACACAGGAATTGCCTCAGGCTAATCTGCCTAAATGAACACACACCTCCCCTCCTCCACCCCCCCACCAAAATGCCCCAAAACAACAAACATCATCATCATCCCCTCCCATGATTCCTAAAACACTTTAGGGTTTGGTCTCTGGTGCTGATTTCCTTTGAGTCTCATTTATGTTGTGCAAGAGGTCTGGCAGTTTGCTGGTGCACTCTGTGGTGTCACTTGTCTGAACAATTTAAGGCAATGATCAGTTTTAAAGTTCTGACTATTTCCTATATGTTCTGGACCTTGAAAACCCAGCAGTGACATCTCTGTGGATGGTGGAACATAACTATGGCTTGCGCAGTTGGGCTATGAATTGAGTATCTCACAATAAGGAAGTTAATCTGAGTCTGTTCTGTCATTTTGGGTGTTTTGCAGTTTGGATCTTACACACCTGACCTTTATCTCATATAGGTAGCATTGAACCTCTATGAACCTTGATGCTTCGTCGTTTTGGGGCCATCTAGGGCATCTAATGTTTTGTCTTAAAATTTGTGATCTTGACTATTATGCTTGTAAATGTTAATGCAGTTTCCACAAACTTTTGTTTGAGGACTTGAGTGTTTGTAATTTACCATAGGGTTCCAGCACAGTGCTTGGAAAGGCTTAGGCTGACTTCAATAATCAGTTAGCTGAGGTTAAATTAACATGGGACCTAATTAAAATCCTTACTAAAATAAACATTTGCTGTGATGATTGATAAATAATTTCAAGTAACTGCACTTCAGTTATTCAGTTTTAAGAAAAATTCTCTGCTTGCTCTGAGGAGTCAACTCTTGAAATGTTTGTCCAATACAAAATATTATGTGCTGATGGCACAGTTGGAGACGACAAATTTTTCAAATTGTTGTAAAACTTTATTTGAACAGTCTTAGCTCATCATTTTTGTATGGAAAGACTTCTAAATATAGTGGTATGAATAGGTCTTCATTTTCTGTACCTCGGAGTGATTGCTGTGCTCATGTTATAGCAGGAACTTTGGAGACTTGCATACTTTCTGAAAGAGAAACCGTGCTGTTTTGCCAGCCTTGAAGCTGATAGATACCGATGTGCTGTTCCTGAATTGTGTTGTTCCTTTAGGACTGGTGGCCATATGCTTATTGAGATACCAGTATTGCTTGTACTACTGTTGTCAGTCAGACAGGTCACTTTTCTTACGACAGTCTGTTACAAGCCAGTCTTTTAAACATGCTAACCAGTGGAGTCAGTATGTCCACATATTATATAATTAATTTTCTGAACAGATTTAGCTTTGCTCCCCAACCAGACCTTGTGCTTCAGCATCAAAAAAGCATGGCAAATTTTATCAAAAACATGCATTTCCTTTGAGCTGTTACTCTGTTTACAGACATTCTTAATATAATTAACTGAGACTCATAATGCCTGTCACAAATGACAAAAGTAATTAATTCTGAAATTTGGACTATGGGACTTTATGTGGAATACTTACCTTCAGGGGATGATGTCTCAAAAACATTTTGGGTCATCATTTATTGTGTCTGAGTCTAATAGCATGCCAGGTTTTGTAAGGCTTCAATTATGATGTTTGTATAATGAAGGAAGCAAAGATAAAGTAACGGTTCCCTGTTGCATTAATCTCAGTCAGTGGAGAAGGAACACTTTGCACTGGGGGCTACAAACATGCTCACTGCAATACTCTGTGAAGCCTGCAAACAAAAGTAGGTTATGTTTTCAAAACTGTGTGGAAGTTGCTCATGCAAACAGGCAATTAAAGAAACCAATATGACTTGCATGCTGAAATACAATAAATGCACACCTATAAGGGTTTTTTTCCCCCTCTAATTCTGTCGGAATGTTTCTAAGACCCTTTGTTTATGCAGTATGTGTGTTCTTCAGGTGCTAAGTTTACAGTGATGTTTGAAATAATGTGGCCAAAAAGATGAAGCTCTAATTTAAACTACTTACTTCAGACACTGCTCTCTGCTGTAAGCACATCTTGGAACTAAACAGAAAGCCCATGCTGGTGTTCAGTGATGTTCCCTCTCACACTTGAGGTTCCTAGTCTTAGAAGTGGAACTGATGTTTCCTCCCTATTTATGCTTTAATCTGGTGTTCAAATTACCATGTAGAGTGATAGTATATCCACTTTGAGGATGGTAACATCACATGCAGTGGTTTAGGACACTTCATTCTTTTCATTGGGAACACCAAGTGTTGTTAGGTGTGGGGCAAAATGACTGCAGCAGTCATCCATGGGAAGAGCAGCAGATGCTCCAGTCTTCTCTCTCAAGTCTGGCTTAAAAAAAAGTTTGATACTTAAATATTTTCTAAACAATTTTTCTTAGGGGCAACTGGTGTATTTTTTTCAAGCACCAAAGTGGTAAACTATATATTTGTGTGGTTTTTTCTTCCAGTTCCTGAAGACTTTGAATAAAGTGTGTCTATATTTGCTGTCTCTATTATGATGTAGAGTACTGGAGATCTGGATCCAGAAGATGTTAGTCTTGGAAGATTCTTGCAACTCAGTTTAAGAACTATGCTACTAGTATAGCAGGAAACTTCTCAAAAGCCTGGAGATAGTATCTCCTGATTTAATAGCTAGATACAAAGAATTTTATATTATAAATTAGGAAAGCTTAGTCTAATATGACCAACTCATAATCTGACTGTCTGCAAGTTTGAATAATTCAGTGTTATTTGATTATAATTTTATGCATTTTCTTTCCTTTTTATTCTAGATCTTCTGCATATTACCAACTTCTGTCTTTTTAGTTTATTAATAACAGTTGATTTTAAATTCTGATGAATTGCAAAACCTGATTTATTGTCTTTAATACAACAATAAATAAATGCATAGACATCCAAAAGTTACACCAAGTCTCTAAATTTCAAACATGGTTGTTTAAGGGTAGAAACTCTGAGCTGTGTTTTACTGCCTGAAGAGATGACTTTAACCTGCTGATGACAACTTTTCTATTTTTACCACTTCTTGTACCATTATTAGTAAAAGTTATCATCATTATGCTGGATTAATTGCTTACCATAGGTGACTATGATAGTTTTCAGTTTATGAACCAGTGATCGCTTGTGAAATAAACTACCAGTGTGCAGCTTCTAAATCTTTCAGAACAGTCAAATCCCCAAATGGCTGGCTTTTTACAATCACAAAAGAAATTAACTTTATTTAAATTACTTGAAAGATAACAGGGATATCAGGGGGTTATACTTTCCCTGACTTTCATTTTCTGTCTGACATACCTGTAGAAGCCCTTCTTATTATTCTTCACATCCCTTACCAAGTTCAGCTCCAGCTGCACCTTGGCCTTCCTGACCCCATCCCTACACAACCAGGAAGCATCCCTACACTCTGCCCAGAGTACCTGTCCCTGCTTCCACTGCCTGTGGATTTCCTTCTTGCCCTTTAGTTTGACCAGTAGGTCTCCACCCATCCATGCTGGTCTCTTGGCTGCCTTGATGAGATGCTCTCTCTGGAGCATTAAAAACATAAAAATCAATGAAAACACATAGAGACCCTGCAGCGCCATCCTGTTGTCCAGGGATATAAGCTGTATGACCCAGAAAGACCTTTCTTTCCCTGAAGTATACAATTCTGTCTTTCAGTAATTAAATAATTTTCCTTAACATTTCTCCAACTTAATCCTGATGTTTTCTTTTCTGACACAGGAGTTTCACAATTGTTTCAGTTAAAACCAGGTAGATTTAGTGAGAGAAAATTTAATGCTTTATCTATTCTATTCTATCTATGTATTTTACATGGACAGATGAGACTCTTGTGTGAGTTCTATCGTAAATGATCAGTTTAAAAAACAATAGTGAACAGCAAGCCCTCACTGTGGAATTCACTTCAGTGTTAAACCCAGACAGCATCACATGAGGGAACCCACAGAATAATTGTGTGCTGCTGATCACTCAGAGAATCTGTTGGTCAGGTGCTTTCCTTCGGTCAAAAACTGGCTTCAGGGAAACCTGCCTGAAGTTCCTTTTTTCTGAAGAACAGTTATGGCCAGAGTACATACTCTAAGATGAGTAACTTTGGTCCGGGCAATTCCAAGATGAGAAAGTTAGGGGCTAAAACTAGGGAAGTCTGTCCATGCCAGCATATTAAACTACTGAAACAGCTAACACCGTAACTATGGCTTCTGCAAGGGATTGTCCATGTGCTGTTTCTAAGTCTCTCTCTACAGGCTAAATAAAAACATGCCAGAAAATATCTTGACCTTGTATCACTCTCTTTCAGTAAACAAGTGAACTAATGCAAGGCTCTGAACCACAGTGAAGGTGCATCTGTACCAGCTACCATCATCCTCAGCAGTTTGTGAAGTTGATATGCCTCCTACAAAAGACTGAAGAGAATCACGAGTTTATGTCTAAAGGCAAGTAGCAAGTAACTTACACTTTGGAGTATGTAAGAACATACCTGAGTATAAATCAGGTATTTTACTTTCTTTGGGCATGTATGACTTGATTGTGGCCCTGGAAATTGTGTTTCTCTTTTGCTTTGGGCCACCTGATGTGCCTGTAGTAACTGCCTCACTTCTAGGAACACTAATGCTATTCTAACAGGCTGCTGTTTGAACGGAGGGATGTTTTCTAATGGAGTGAGGGGAAAAGCAAAAGTTACACTGCCTTTCCCTTGCCTACTATATATATACTTACCCATGCTGAGCTAAGCACAGTCCATGCCATGGACTCATGCGGTAAAGTGAAAAATGACAGGGAGAAATCATTACTATGACAACCCCGCAGTGAGTGTTTGGAACATATGACTCACTGCTGCTTTTTGAGTTCAGCAAGTCAAATCCATAAGCAGCTGGCCTTTTTGTTTAGCTCTATGGGTGAAATGGAGTAACAGTCTATTTATGCTCTGGAGACTGCCTGATGTGTTTATAGGAAAAAATATCCTGCATGGGTGCCTTCACACAACTTTTTCTTCTTTTAAGCATGCACAAGTAAAAGAGACAGAAACAAGATCTTGGAATTTGTACATCTTTTCCTCCCACCCCCACCCAAGTGGTAATTTTCTGCATTTTAGGGCATCTAGAACTCTTTTCTCTCCGTTAATGTGCCTATGATTTTCAGTTGTCCTATTTCATTGTAGCTCAAGTGAGGAGGCTATTAACATTTGACAGTGGGTAGTGGATGATGCATAAGGGGGCAGCTGCAGACAGTTTACTACAGGAAGCTCTCCCAGGCAGCCACCATTTCTTTGTTATCTGTATGGTACAATTTCTAAGCAGTCAGTGATGCAGATAAAATACTGATGTGAAATGGGTTGTGCACTGCCTCCCTTTTCCTGCCTGAAGAAGCTGCCACTTGATACACACGTGCTGGAATCCTCTGTCATTCCTTTCTACCTGCAGCACTTTTGCATGGGGATGCGGTGGGGGAGGGTGGGATTAAGGGGATGAGAGCCCTTAATCTTAATTTGTTAAAGTATTCTTTGACATTTTTTCAGGTGTCCTTTTCCTCAGTCAAAGAGTTTTTCTTCTGTTTGGTTTTAAACAACAGCCTGTTGTCACAATGGTCATTGTGGTCTGTGTGCAACAAACAAAGTACTCACTTGGAGATGCTACCTGTGGATTTACATTCTAGAGTAGAACAGCTTAGTTTTGAGCAAGGAAGCCCATTAATATATTTTAGGTTTTGTTCCATCTCAGCTGGAGACCTGTGTTAAAACACACCGATGTCATTACTGAGTGAGACTCTTCCATTTTACTTTCTGGTAGCTGTTTGAAAGTGAGTAAATGACTTAATAGAATTAGATTCAGGGACAAAAGCGTCAGAGACCTTGTCAGTCTATTCCTTTCCTCTCACTGGATTTAGAAAAAAGTGATATTCAAATGTGATCTAATTATTCTGGTATATTGTTTAATAAACAATAAACCTGACTATTTTTTGACAATATTGTCTATGCAAATATGATTATTTAATAAAAAAGCAAAATCAGAGATGAAGAAGGCTCTGAACAGTGCTATTCATGCCTTCGGGGTAAGGGGCTGAGATGTTTATGTCAGTTAATCCTTCACTGGGAGTTCAACAGGATGCAAAAGAGGCATACAATGCAGTAGTCTAAAAGGAAATTATTTTCTCCATTTACTATTCTGAAAGTAAATGAGTTGATTTTTCAGTGAGTGTGGGATTCATCTGAAATTCACATGCTGGGCCCTTTTTTACATACAGCAAGTAAAATCCTGAATTATTCATGGTTTTCTCATTTCTTTCAGTGGCTGGTTATCCTGGAAGGAAGGAAACTAGAGTTTATTCTACAGGCACTCTCTCTATTGCTGTAATGGGAACATTGCACTGGTAATTACAGTTTTACTAATTATACTTACTCATTTGTTTAATCCTTATAAGAATATTATTTAAGTGTGGTCTGCTATTTGACACTGTAGCTATATTATGAATTGGAAGCAGGAAAGAGGTCAAGTCTGTGTCATTTTGTCTCCAATTCTCTATTAAGTTCCTGAGAGGTTCCTTCTGAAAAAGGCTCAGTCAATTTTGAATAATTCAGCCTACAGAATTTATGTTTGTACAATGTGAATATGCATGCTACAGGCAGAAATTGTGGACGGATTTCTAGCCCTGCTACTGGTTGCATCTTGCTATCACAGTTGTTTTTATTGCTTTGTTAATAAAACTGTTAATGTCTTTCTGTCAAGTTAATTTGCACTGATAAATGTGGAGGACTGCTCTATTTTGTTCTTCTTAGAGACAGTGTTTTCTTTTTTAAATTAAGAAATGGGCTTGTTCTTTATTCATAGAGAATATAGAGCCAGATCCAAAATGCTTCTGAAGGAAGAAGGCATTCTTTTCGTTGGTGTAAGCAGACCTTGGATCCGGCTTGTTACTCAGAATCCTCAGAATTTGAACAACATTAGCAAACTACTAATCCCAGTTCTAGATGGTCATCTGAATCCTGTGTTGTTCCTAGGTGAGTTAACTTGTTTTACTCATGAACTACTGAAGGTCGAACAAAATCTCTTTAATTGCTTTATGTATACACTTGTGATTTATTTGAATGTTTTAATGTGTGCAAAATCAGAATGGCTGACAGTGGGTAAGACAAAGGGCAAATAATACAATGTTATGACTAATTGTGTAAAGTTCAGTGAATTTTAATAATTCTTAAACATGCAAACCTAAATGTACACAACAAAGAATTTATGTTCCATAAAAATCAGCATTCAACGCATCTATAAAGGCAGGAAGGGTTCAATTCATGTAACACTGTCTATAGAAACCAGATAATTGTTACTACATATTGCTACTATTATTAGTATAAAATATTTCAGTACTTGTGAGTTACTGATGCTGAGGCTGCAAATAATTAACCCCTGACTATCCACTGAGCATAAGAAGTTTCAAAGACAGTAACCACACATCAATTTCTGTAATAATTTTTTAACCCCAAAAGCTTTATTTTGTATTTGAAAGCAGCCAAACTGTTTTAAAGGCCATTTCTTTTATGTAGAGTTAACATGACCTCATAACATCATGGGCTGGATCTTTCACAGGAGTGAACTGGCAAGACTGTTGAAATTGGTGCGAATGTAGTAAAGCATGCCAACTCACACTGCAAGACCTGAGCTTCGTAAGAATGAGATTCCTGTGGCGCTGTCATTACTGTTTACTCCCTGTGGGGAAAAAATGTTTTATTGATAAAGGAAATTCTGAAAATAAAAATACCAACCCATGTCTCTTGGCTGCTGTGGGTGGACAGTATTAGTAGATGAACATAAGCCTACTCATTTGATGAAAGAAGACAAGGAGGTGTATGGTTCATTATTTCATGAAGCACAATAGTCTTTGTCAGTAAGTTTTGAGCCTGTTTCTCAGGAGGCTTGAATTCATCCACTGAGTTGAATCATATTAGATAGGTAGACTCCTATTTTCTGAGATATTTACTTCTTAAGGAAATTGGCTGAATGATCACTGGATTTCTTGCTTTCTGCCACTCATAATTCACATCCTTCCACTGTAGTGCATGCTGGGAATGGCAGTTATCTAGTTGTCTGTTTTAAAATGGAGTGTATTTATTATGCTTTCTATGCTAGTGGAAATGCTTCTTGCATTGGCTTTTGGAACATTCTCACTTTACTTTTTTCATAAATGATTTATCACCTCTGCTATTGCTTGTGTGATCTTTATTATGCCTCCCAAAAGATTTTTCCAGAACCCTCTTTTGCTTAAGGACCACAGGAAGAAGATGAATGAAACTTGATATTTGACCAGTAATTTACTTTGAGTCTTTTAAGCAACATTTTGTAGCCACTGACACATCCTTCATTTTCCCGGAGATAAAACAAAGCAGGTAGCATATTCAAGTTGGATAGGCATTTAGCACCCTGAAATGTGTAGTGAAAACTAGAGACTTGGGAAACCAGCCAAATACTTTTCTAAAGAAATCTTTGGAATATGTGACAGCAGGGCTTAGACTTGACAGTACTTCACTCAGCTATGAGACTTGCATGACCCTCAGGAATGTCTCTTACTGGCTTGTGTGTCTTTGGGTCCTAATTTGCGCAACTTCCAATGTAACCCTGCAGTTTATCTCGGTTTAGTTCCTTCATGGTTGCTGTACATGTTTTTGCCACTACAAAAAATATGACAAGCAGTGATGCCCCTGTTTCCTTATGCATGTGGAGAGACTTCTGAATGTGTGAGGCATTATGAAACTGCTCAGAAGAGAATCACCATTTTCTCAAGATCTATCAAGTAACACAACAACTCTGGCATGTACTTCCTACTGGCCTGTATTCCTCCTTGTGGGATAGTTCCTCACTTTTCACCAGGAGAAAGCTGAAGCAGTTATTTGTTAAGCCTCATAGAAGGGATGTCAGAACAATGCTTAAAATTTTGCATGACTTGTCACTCAGATTGACAGGTGCCACCTCTCCTCGCATAAATCAGACTGGAAGTTGTGCTGAGCATGCTGTCAAAATGGCACAGCCTCCGATGGCATTGTCTGTGATGGGGGAGCTGGGATAAGGACTGCAGGTCCCTCGGGGTGAGTCATGTGAGCTAGAGGGGTTCTTTTGGGTGCGAATTCGCATTGTGCCTGTACAAGACTGGAGTGCGTCAGGCTTTCCCTTCTGCTGGAATGAAGGCTGAAGTCATGCACTGTGGGGTGCCGTTCAGGCCACTCTGCCTGCAGAGTAAATGGAGGTGGCCCAGCAGTGAGCGCTCTCGGTGCACGCATAGGGCGTGCCTCAGGTTGGCGAGCGCCATGAAGGTCATCATGGGTGAAGATGGTGTGGGCATGTGGTCCTGGAACCATAATGGAGCGCAGCACATCAAACCCCCACCCCTCCTTCTTTGCACCTCACTGCTCAATACTGCAAATGAACCCAATATCCTGGAATTTCTAGAAAGGGTTAATTTCAGGTTGAACATATGTGAACAAAAGTGTATTAAAATGAATTGTACCTCCTTGAAAAGTACCTTCAATGAAATTATATAGATACTTTGTTTCTGTTTTTCATGTTGCAACTTAATTGCTTTAGGACTATGAAAGCTGTCTGTTTACCTGTTTTCTGCCACGACCTGAAGTGGAAGAAGCCGAGACTGAATATTGAAATAACTTTGATCAAATATGCACAGTAATGTTCTTTGGGATACATTAGGAAAAGAAATCCCTTAGCTTTTCAGCACTGTGGTAATAGTACTAATCAATATGGCATGGCATTGAGATACTCTATAGGACAAGCTTTACTCTTCTAGATAATGTATTGAGCTTCAGAGAATTGGGACCTGATAAGGTGTGGGGAAGGTAACAGAATCTAATGGGATCATTTCCCTGTATAGTACACATGATGTCTGAAGGTCAAGTGAGGAATGCCCCAAACTCAGTCCAGCTTACAGAGTATGTCAACCGAAAAATCACTACTTGCAACCAGTCAGCAATATGAGGAAATATTTTTTACCAATTTGTTGTGTTTCCACATTCCAATTTCTTTTTTTTTTTTATTTGTCTTCAATATTCTTCCACAATCCTGCTGCATTATGTTCCATTTTCTTATTCTCATCATCTGTTCTCAGCTCATCTCCATCCAAATCGTCATTTAATGTTGCATGTTCCCTCCTCTCTGGTACTGTTCCTCTGATTTCTTCTGTGGTCTTTCTTTTTCAGTCTGTTTTGTATGCTTTAAGATTAGAGAAACTTGTGCTTCCTGGATGTGGCTCTGTATGAATTTTAGGTTGATAGCATCCTTTTGAACACCATTTCAGACCTAGATGTGTTCTCTTGTGGTAGGGATTGTGAGCTTTAGAAGAAATTTCACACTCAAGCATTTGACAGCAGCAGCATTATTAAAATAACTCACGTAATGGATCATCTCGCAGGAGAGATAAGACTAAAAGTAACGCAGGCAAGTAATCTGTGCAAGAAAGTTAAAAGATCCAGAGAATGAAATTAACAGCATCATTATAAAACCAAAATTCTGCTTCAGTGCCTTTAATTAGTGAAGAAAGCAGGTTAATGATAATGTAGTCAAAGAATGAGATATTATTGGTTTCTCTTTAGTTGAAAGCCTTGCAGTAAGTACAAAGCCATAGAAGTATGCCAGATCAGAAAACTGCAGAATCTTCATCTTTGTTTATTCACAGAACAGGAGCATCATGACATAGCAGTTTTCTGTTTCTTATGTCCTTGGTATACCTTGACACAAGGCTTAAGAAGCCAGCTTGTTTCCTGTGTTTGCCCAGGAACAAATCCTGTCTATGAAAGAAGAGGGTGGAGAAGGCAGGATTTCCAATGTATCTGCTTAGACCACTACGAGACTGCTGAGTCCTAGGAGGGTAGGAATTACAGCTGTTTTCCTTGCCCTGGGCCTGTGGACTCTGCTGTAGTGGGTCAGGATTATTGAGAGACTGGAGATTTTTGGGTGCCAAACATCTTAAGCATCATTTCTGAGATGCTCTTTAGAGGCTTAATTCTTAGAAAATGCTGGATTGCTGCCTTTTAATGTCATGCTATTCTGTGTACTTCAGGATGTTCCTAGTGGCTTCACTGCTGGTAAAGTCACCATACATCTTAATACCAGTCACAGCTGGTTAGCAGAAGATGGGAGGACCTAGTGGTGGTTAATCTTTAAACTTCTTCATGCAAATCTACATGATTTGGAAATTGCTGTGTTAAAGGATGTTTTGGTTTATTCTATTCTATTCTATTCTATTCTATTCTATTCTATTCTATTCTATTCTATTCTATTCTATTCTATTCTATTCCCAGACTCACACAAGTATACCTTGGAAAGCTGGACAGGTCCTGGTTTTTCCCTCTTTTTTTTCTTTTCTTTCTTTTTCTTCATTTTGTTTTATTTTATTTTATTTTATTTTAAACTCAGCCTTGAATTTTTGTAGCACCCTCAAATACCAGCATATACTTTGACATGTCAGAGATTTAGGTTCTCCTCAAAGCAACAATTTGATAGGGTCTGGGCTAAAGCTCTTAAAAGAAAGAAAACCAGAAGTATTTGTGCATCAGGAGACAGGATTTCTGATTTAGTAGATTTCTTCTTCTAGCATTTTAGAGTTCTTGTAGCTTTGCTTATCTGCTGTGCTAGATCCAGGAAAAAGAAACAAGCAGTGCTTTCTAGATAACCTATTATTACGTGAACAAATATCAGAAGGAGAAGGAAAGATTAGGTCTGCCTCTAATCTTTTACATTGATCATGCTTGCTATCAAAGCTGTTGTAAGAGGGAGTTCCTGATGGTTTGGTTATCAACTATGTAGCTGTAATTATACGTGGTTCTCTGAGATGCATCTGCAGCTACAGCAAGCTCTGTAAATGACTGGACCATTATAAAACATAAATTTTTGTGCCTGTGTGCATGCACATGGATGTATGTATAGGGAAAACTACTCTTTGAAGTAAATGCATTTCAAGTCCATTCTGGGAATGCTGTCTGTCCAAACAAATTTTTAATCCACAAGACTGAAACCAAAGAATTTTAATATTGAATTCTCCTGTACATCTCTCCTTTTAAGACTGGGCATTGAGACTATAGAGAAGAAGGTTAAAAGTGTACAGTGATACCCTATTAAATTTGCAGCATCTGCTGTACTTAAAAAACCGGCTATTCTAAAATCGAGTAATGTTCTAAAAAAGTCTGTCAAGATGATTTTACTTGACTACATGTAAAAATTGCTGCAGCAGGGTTTACATTATTATTACACGTTTTTCAAATGGGCTTTTAGGCATTTAGATATGTATCTTCTGCTTTTCATTATATTTACGGATTGATGGAAAGAAATGTGTATTTGTATAGTTTGCGGTGGTACCAATGAATTTGAGTTTAAGCTTTGAGTACTTTGCTGAATCAAATCTTTTAAAGTAGCTTATATTTTCTAAAATTTTAGCAAATGCTAGCTTTGTGCTAATGAAAGCTAGACAACTGAATGACAGGTTTTCAAGAAAGTTCCAGTACCTGAAGGACCCTACAAGGAAGCTGGGGGGGACTTTTTAGAAGGGCCTGTAGTGACAGGACAAGGGACAATGGGTTTAAACTGAAAGCAGTGAGGTTTAGATTGGATATCAGGAAGAAGCTCTTCATGGAGAGGGTGGTGAGGCACTGGCACAGGTTGCCCAGAGAAGCTGTGGATGCCCCATCCCTGGAAGTGTTCAAGGCCAGGCTGGATGTGGCTTTGAGCAACCTGGTCTAGTGGAAGGTGTCCCTGCCCATAGCAGGGGGTTTGGAACTGGATGGTCTTTAAGGTCCCTTCCAACTCAAACGATTCTATGATTCTGTGAAAATTAAGCGTTAACACTTTTTTATGGCTTTATGGAGGTATGAAGTCAGATTTAACATGTTACAACTACAGAGATTTTTTTAGCTGCATTCTTTTTTTAGGTACTCTGAAGTTGATCTGTCTTCATTCAATAAAACTAGCTAGTATTGTGGATGAAAAATATAAGTATTTAGGCATATACAGGTGAGACTAGTTATAGATTCCAAACGTAGAGCTACAGATCTTAGGGTCCTCTTGTACTTCACTTGTCTTGAAAATGGCTTTTCCCATGCTGATAGAGCATCAGCATCTCCAATATCCAGTCAGTGTTCTACACCGTTTCTGTTTCTTTTTCTGGACACTTGAGTACATTGAAGAATGAACAGCTTAACTGCATTTTTTAATGGGACTGCTAGGAGGCAGACCTGAGAAGTGGAACTTTTGTACAAACGTTTATTTAGTAAAATCTTGGGAACTGAGTCTGTTATAAAAGCTTTTGTTATTGACATGGTTTAATGTTGCTTTTGAATATTTTAAGAAGTATCTCTGCATTAGGGATGCACTACAATAACATTGAAAAGATTTTATATAGCCAGTCAGCTATGGAATATGTTCTAATTCTTATTAAATACTTGGATTTTATTGCAGAATAAAAATGTCTTAATGGTGTAGTTTGTCTATACCTACTGTATCTGTGAGAAAATCTAAAAATCCCTAAATGATTGTTTAGATCAGCATGTTCTCCTGGGATATAAAGGAAATGCCTATACTGAAAGCAAAGCAGATTCCTAGTGTTTGAAATATCTTTTTATTTTTCACTCTGGAGAAGTTTAAAGGTGTTTCTATAGACAGAGCAATCATTTTGAGTTGAGCTTGTCTCC
This sequence comes from Eurypyga helias, assembly GCF_000690775.1. Classification (NCBI taxonomy): domain Eukaryota; kingdom Metazoa; phylum Chordata; class Aves; order Eurypygiformes; family Eurypygidae; genus Eurypyga; species Eurypyga helias. The sequence continues at coordinate 76,168 of NW_010246656.1, forward strand.
TGAAATTCTTGGTAACTTCCTTGTTGTATGGAAATGGAATTTTTCTCCCCTTTCACATTACATCTACCAGCCTGCAGGCATGTGGTCTCTACGTGACTTATTTCTCAAGTAGTGCAGTCAGTGTTGCCTGTCCCAAAGGGTGTGTGAGGAGAGGGCAGAGGGAGCAGTCTAAAAGTGGTGGAGAGACAGGAAAAAGAGAGCAACAATTTTTATAGATCTGTTCCTCTCCGTTCTACTTCCCCCTGCCCCCACAACGCACATTAGGACACTTCACCACTAAGAAATGTTGACTGCTTAAAGCTGTGTTTCCTAATACACCAGGACTATTGTCTTTTTCCAAAAACACATAGCGATTTTTAGGAACTTGCTGTGTTTTTCAGGTAGGCAGTGAGGAACTGAGCCTCAGTGGGCAGTAGCATTCAGGCTGTTAGTGCCCCATCCTGTAAACTAGCAGTTACCTCAAAGCTGTCTTTAGTGCTGGTAGCAGTCATGGTGTCAGCGTTTGAGCTAGCTGCTCTAAAGAAAGCTTCCTTCGGGTGTCATCATTATTGGCTCTTCTGCTTCCAAAACCTGGACTAGTATTTTGGAGACATACCAGGTAATTTGAGGACTTTGACAGATGGACTTGGGTGATTTAGTGGGAGCAGTTAGGAGTTCTGCTGTTACCCTTCTGCATTCCAGTCCTTGCCAGAAGTTTCTGCCCTACAAGTGTGAGCTGTGTGCCAGCGCTTCTGCCACTCTCATTCACAGCTTAGCGTTTCAGTTGATGCTAAGGTGGTAGTAATATGTTGTGCGGTGAACCTGGGGAGAAGGGTTGCATGTGTGTACCCTGCTATGCTCTGGTGTGGGGCAGTAATCGCCTGCAAAGGAGTGAGATGGACACCTGGGAACCTAATGTCTTTGGACAGTCGTACTTCCACTTCAGTTGCTCAGCTGGAAAGATCTGTGCAAAACATTTATCCAAGTTACAATGGATCATAGTGTTTCTGTGTGCTCACTGTCGCTGTCTTGTGGGTTAATAAGGAAGAAGGGAGAGAGAAAGTGTTTGTGTGTGTGTGTGAGGGGGAGAAGGATTGGAGCAGGACAGAAAATGTATTGCTGATATGGACAAATGCTGATGTTGGCAAAGAATTGATGTAATTGCACTTTGATAAGTGACATTTATAGGTTATGAAATATTTGCAGAAAATCTCAGAGAAATAATTGAACCAGACATCTTTCAGTTCTGGTGTTCTGTGAACAAAAGATTCAGTACCCTGTGGTTTATACAAAACTAAGTTTATGCTTCATTATATAATACATATCTAATGATGATCTGACTTTCAGATTATACAACATGCACTTTTGATATATAGCTACACAGACCAAGAGATTCTATTCTGAATTTCAAATTTCTAGTACCTTTGGACTTCTTCCTATCCTTGTCCCTGTCTAATTCATATTGTTTCTTTCCTCCATAGAGATTTATGCCTTATTAAAGAAGATACAAGACCCAGAAAGATTCACATATGCCTGGGTCCTTGGAGAGGATGAAATAAGAACAAGATAAGAGGAAAGATTTCTTTCTCAAAGTAAGTAACAGTGAGACTCAAATTAGGATCTGGAAATTACTTCCTAGAGACTCTCTGCGGTGAGCTGTTGACAGTCTGGATGCTCCCTGCTTATGACCAGTAGTGGCAGCAGAAATTTTAAAATAATATTTCTATGTTATTTCATGGTAACATGAATTCTTCTTCCTTCCTCTCCTTACAATTTACAGTTAATCCTAAAGTTATAATTGAACTTATTTTAAATGCCTCTGGACAAATCTTAGAGATTTGGATGAGAATCAAATATTGTTGAATTCAGTCTGTGGGAGCAAATAAGTTTTTGTAATGCGTATTTTACTGATAAAACAGACTTGATTTTTTTTCAGTGCTAACTGTAGTTGATCACAGCTAGCTGGTCAAAAGGAGCACTGTTTGTCACCATTGTCAAAAATTGTAATCCATTCCTTATTTGCTGAGGGTTGAAGATTACAACAAAGTGATAGTCCCTTGAAGGGGGCATCAATTTACCTGGAAACACAACATAGCAAAGAGGAAACAGTCTAGGAGGTTCCTGGTGTTTGTGGAAGATAACTTCCTGACTCCAAGGACTTACACAGTTTCCCATACTGCACCTGTGTTCCCAGTTTCTTCTCTACAAGAAGCTGGGAGGAGACAGCCAGGACAGCTGATCCAAACTGACCAAAGGGACATTTCATGCCATAAAGCATCATACTTGGTATATAGGCTGGGGGGAGTTGGCTCGGGGTGTCTCTCTCTCTTGTTGCCTGGGGACTGGCTGGGCATCGGTTGGCAAGTGGTGAGAGGTTTATCTTTTTTTGTTATTTTTTTTCCTGTTCATTACATATTATTGTCAGTAGTAGTAGTAGTAGTATTTTCCATTACATGTTAGTATTAATAGTATTCTTAGTAACATAATTTCATTTAATTTATTTTCAATTATTAAACTATTCTTATCTCAGCCCATGAGTTTTCTTACCTTTTCCTCCAGTTCTCTCCCCTAGCCCTCTAGGAGAGGGGGGAGGTGAGCAAGCGGCTGTGTGGTGCGTAAGTTGCTGACTGGGGTTAAACCACAACAGCATAGTGATCAAAAAATGATAGTTTTTAATTCTCCAAGAAGTAACAAGGGGGTCAGCAGCACTGCTACCCTGGACTTCCAGAGGGTTGACTTTGACCTGTTTAGGAGAGTAGCTGACAGAGTCTCTTGGGAGGCAGTGCTGAAGGGCAAAGGAGTCCAGGAATTCTGGATATTCTTCAAGAAGAAAATCTTAAAGGAGACAGGAGCAGGTCATCCCCATGTGCCAAAAGATTTCAGTGGGAAAGAAGACTCAGTCCACTCAGGAGGACTACAAGGATGTTGTGAGGTTATGCAGGGAGAAAATCAGAAGGGCCAAAGTAGAACTTAATCTAGCTACCACTGTAAAAGGGATTTAAAATGTTTCTTTAAATACATTACTAACAAAAGGAGGGTGCAGAAGAATCTCCATCCTTTATTGAATGTCGGGGGAAACATGGTGGCAAAGGATGTGGAAAAAGCCGAGGAACTTAATGCCTTCTTTGCCTCATTGTCTAGTAGTAACACTAGTTGTTCTCTGGGTACGCAGTCCCCTGAACTGGAAGACAGGGAAGGGGAGCAGAATGAAGCACCCATAATCCAAGGGGAAATGGTTAGTGTCCTGCTAAACCACTTGTGTGACACACACAAGTCTATGGGACTGGATGGGATCTACCCAAGGGTGCTGAGTGAGCTGGAAGAAGTGCTCACCAAGCCACTTTCCATCATTTCTCAGCACCCCTGGCTAACTGGGGAGGTCCCAGTTGACTGGGAGTTAGCAAATGTGGTGCCCATCTACAAGAAGGGCTGGAAGGAGGATCTGGGGAACTACAGGTCTGTCAGTCTGACCTCAGTGCCAGGGACGGTTATGGAGCAGATCATCTTGAGTGCCATCATGCAGGATGGACCTGCCTAGTGGATGAGGGAAAGGCTGGGGATGTCGTTTACCTAGACTTTAGTAAAGCCTTTGACATCATTTCCCACAGCATTCTGCTGGAGAAACCGGCTGCTCATGGCTTGGGTGGGTGTACTCTGCTTGGTGAAAAACTGGCTGCATGGCTGGGCCCAAAGAGCTGTGGTGAATGGAGTTAAATCCAGCTGGAGACCTGTCATAAATGGTGTTCCCCAGGGCTCAGTACTGGGGCCCTTTATGAGACAGATTATGCCTTCTACTTGTACACGTGTTTATGTCCCCTCAGTCCTCCCATGGAGTAGTTCCACTGTATTATTCTAATCAGGAACCTTTAAGTTGCTCCTGGCAATGCTGGGAAATGCAAATATTCAAATCTGACGTGGCTGCTTAGTTGCCTACCTGTTGCTGAATCTTAGGATATAGCCCAGAGGCCTGCTTGAAAACTGAGGATAATAGGTGTGTAGAGAGCACATCTGGAGAGTTCTGGAGGAGTAAGCACTGTTATTTGCCACTGCTTGCTGTAACGCATCATTCAAAGTAACATTATTTATGTTTAAACCTTGCTAATGCTACACGTGGGCTTGCTGTTTTACCCAAGAAAGCAGTTTAGCCATACACTGTTCTGACACTTCTCTTGTTCACAAACTGAAACTCCTAATAACTCCATGATATTTATGCTTTTCCCTAAGCTCTTTAAAATGGATTGATTTCTGTTCTGTGATCAGATCTGTAGAACAGATGTAACTGGATCCGTAGTTGAGCGTTCAGAACTGAGTAAGTTTATAGACTTTTGCAAGCTGTATATATTTACCATCTTCTGTCGACTTGGAAATCCTTGGTCCTGACACACTTCTGGGAAGCTTAACATCAGCTTCTTATTTCATACATAGGCCTCTGTAGATCAGTCTGTATATGCTTATTTGTAGACAAAAACATGAGGGGTTTTTTGGTTTTGTTTGTTTTTAGAGGTATGTAGGGCTGATCAAATAGACCCTGTTTCCAAATATATTAGAAGTTTACCAATGTGGGGAAAAAGGACCAAGGCAGTATGTAATCTTTGTGAGGTGAATTATAACAATGGAAGATATAATTTATTTGTATGTTAATATATAGTAGGATACAAACCAAGGTGAATGCAAGGACTTGTAATTCATTATCTAGTGATTGTACCAAGGTCACAATGGTAGAGGAACAATAAGGAGTGAGGTAAATAATTTATTTATTTATGTTCCTAACACATGTTGCAAAATATATCTCCCTTGCTGTCCCATTGCTGTTGGTTGATCTGCACTAGAAACTCATGCTCCTGTGAAGCAGAACATCAGCTCCTGGATTTCTGAAAAGGAAATCTGGGAAGCCTGCCTCATTCATCAAAAATAATTTAAGGTGCCACGACAGAGGCAAGAGGGCATAATTTATTTATTTATGTTCCTAGCACATGTTGCAAAATATATCTCCCTTGCTGTCCCATTGCTGTTGGTTGATCTGCACTAGAAACTCATGCTCCTGTGAAGCAGAACATCAGCTCCTGGATTTCTGAAAAGGAAATCTGGGAAGCCTGCCTCATTCATCAAAAATAATTTAAGGTGCCACGACAGAGGCAAGAGGGCTTCTCATTATTGTTTCCTGTATTTTATGATGTTGGCACTCTTCGTGAAACAGATGTAATATTTTGGAGCATAGAAAAGCAGACCTCAATAATTAAATTTGTATTTTATTTTATCTAGGTTTTGCTAATGTGCCTCTTCCTCAGTAAATACAATGTTTTCTGGAAACTAAATCCTTAATCTGAACAATAGCATCATTATGTCAAGCACTTCTGTACAAAACTGAAGTGTGGCAATTAGCAAGAAATGAAAAAACACATTGTGGGTGCTCTTACAAATGGCTGTGGCCTATCAGCAAAGGATTTTAAAAGCACAACCTACTGAACTGCAGATTCTTAAAATAAGCAACTTCAGCATTGACAAGGGGACAAAATCCTTTTTCTGTTCCCTGCAGATATTTTCCAATTGAGCTTGCCAGTGAGAACTAAAGGAAATATTTAGGAGGTGGGCAGATAATGTAGTTTTATCCCTAGATACATAGCTGCTTTGGGGAGAAGGAGCCTGATGAATGCAGTCTTTTTAAGTGTTTCCTTTTCTGATTCTACAAATGTGACTCATACTAAGAAACGTAATTAGAAATAAAATAACCTTGCTGCATACTTTGCAACTGCCAGTAGTCTGAAAGTAGTTATTTAACCTAATCACAACAGGCCTGAATATTTTAATTACAAGGGGTCAGCAGCTGAACATAAAGCATGGAAAGCAGCAATAAGGAAAGCCTTAAATGCTTTAAGCTTAAATGGTAAAATTTTTTAGAATTTCTTTTCCCCTGACTGAGAGTGTCAGCCTTCTTTAAAAATAGAACTGAAAGTGGAATTTTGTGAGATCTGAGAGTAAGACACTGAAGATTACTGAATCAGAGATTCATTGATGACTCCTGGGGTGATAGAAGAGAGCAATGCTTTCCTTCTTTCTCCATGTCATTCATTTAAGAAAACAGGTATGACCGTGTTGTGCCAGGGTGAAAGTTCACACAAATGAGCATCAGTGACCCAAGGTGAAGGCTGTAAGAATAAGCCGAAGCTGTAGTAAAACTTTCTCTGACTCCCCTCTGTCTTCAGCATTTTGTCAGATGTATATAATTTCAGAAATTTTCAGTGGCTTTACGTTTAATGAATTTGGACAATCTCATGTAAACCTTGTTCTGAACCTGTAATACGCAATATAATTGCTAAAATTAACAACTTGCTAATTAGCAGGCCATTGTCTGAGGCTGGTGGTGTAAATGAAAAAGAGTCCACTGACGTGTGGTATGGTGCCCAGTTACACAACTAGAGAGCTGTCCTCAGTGTTCTGAAAAAGACAGGGTAGGAACAGAGATCCTTCAAAATACTTGTTTTGAAATGAGGAGACCACTTCTGGTGTGTGCATCATATGATCTCTCCATAAACTGCATAATCTGGACCTGGTATGTTGGCATGTCTGATGGAGCTCCTTTAGTGATTAATATTAGAGAACATAAAATCAAAGAAACTTCAGAAATTCTTCTGAGAATCAAACAAATTGTCAAGGAATTGTCACAAACATGTTTTTTAGGTCCATGAGGTTCTCCTCTAGTTTTAAGTACCACGTTTGTTGAGAATTCTAATTTATTTTTAGTAACATCCTGGAAGTCCACAATTAATTTGTCACTACCACTGGTCCTGGTTTCCTTTTTGGGTGAGTCATTTTGCCATCTGTAATAGAGCCAGAGACAAGGTGTTGCTCTAGAAGTATTCGTCCCTCTTGAACTCAGTGGTAGTGCTAAAATTAAGGGAACAATTTGGAATTTCTTCACTACAGTGTTTCAAGGAAACCACTTCTCTCGTTCTTTACTGCAGGTATATGCTTTACCATCTTACACGTTAGAGGATCTCTGGAACATCAAACTATTTCGTACCTGATTCAATCTGACAAACATCACAGTCATCTAGGATCCAAAATGCATCACAGCAGAAGTTGAGTTTATAGGTATGCTAAGAAATGCCTGCAAAAGATGGGTAGTAGCTCAGCACTGAACAACAACAAGCAGTATTTAGAATAACAGAAATTCAGCATCAGTTATTCCTTTGCTCAGTTTAACCAGCTAACTTTTTTGTACTCTATCAATATATGAATTAACTAAACAGAAATTACTTTCAATGTTAAAATTACCTGATTATGGCTAATTACATATAGTCCATGTTAGAAAAATTCTCTAGGAACCTAGAAAATACAAATTACTTAGTTCTTGTTGGATTTATTATAGAGGAACCATAGGTTTTTGGAAAAAAATAAGACGAAAAAGCATGCTTTTTCTTAATTTAGAAAGAGCAGTGCATTTAAAATATGCTTATTCAAGACAAAAGAAGACAAAAGAAAGTTAATTTGGTCCTGCTCTGTCTTAGTTCTTAGGGATAGAAGACATTGATTCATTAAATGTTTTGTGATTTAGAATAAGAAATTCTTCAAAACCTTACAGATGCCTCAGTCATATCCTAATGAAGACAGTCTTTAGGTAGGATTGAAATTTTCTTGATTACTTGAAAACAGAGATTTGCTGGTCATTCATTTTTATTAATAGATTTCGTGTATAATGATGCCAGCAAGGAAACCTGGGCAGGCGCATGTGGATTCCTTCGGTTCAAGGATTTATCATTCAACTTCATCTTTCATCCTGTGTGTATTATTATTACAACTCCACACTGCGTTTTGCTTGTTAATGTTGTAAAACAGGCTTCTGGAAAGAGAAGGCAGAATTAGTAAGTCTCATTAAAAACAGTTCTTTGGGCAATCAGCCCCCCCAAAATAAAAGAAGAAAGGAGGGAAAAAGTGGAAAAGAAACATTCAGAGACAGTAATATAATCACAGTGTGAAATGTAAATGAAAGCTAGCATTTAGCTGAAGTTCCATTTTGTTTTCTGTTTTCTGCCTGCAGTTTCATCTTTATCATCAAAATGTCAAACATGCTCCACTTCAGTCACTCCGTAACTGTGGTAGCCGAGGCAGGGTGTCTCTTTAACCAAAAATAGCAGAGATTGGTTTTTGTATATATCACTGGAGCTGGATTAATTCATTCAAGAGTGAACCTGTTGGCCTCAAACAGTAAGTAGTATGCATGATTTGGTGACCATTCTGTTCTGTATCTCAGGAAGGTCAATAATACTGAATCATTCCTCTCTGAAAACATGTAAAGGACAGCGTTCAGTATATAGACAACAATACAAGCAGCAAGCATAATCACAGCATAAAGACAAACAGCATAAAAAGTTGTAACAGATTATAACCTAGCTGCTCAAATATCAACAGTTACTGGCAAGAAGCCTTCTTGTGCCTAGGTTTACTCAGTATGCGGAGCTCAGGAGGTTACGGAATTAAGGTCTGATGTGGTAGTAGTAAAGTCTTGTGACTTTTAGATTTCGAATTAGGTGTTGTCCTAAATGGACTAGTGATAATTATTCTCCACTGCAGTTGGGTAAATTAATGGATTCTCCCACCCAATAATTCAAAATGGCATAATCCCCCCACCGTCATTCATGAGTTAGTTTTGCACACTGAATTATTTAGAGAGAGTAGCTGCCAACCTGTCTGAAGTGATGCAATACACTCTCATGGAGAATGGGCCCTATCAATTTATGAATTTACTGTGCAGGGTTATAATCTGTATTTTGGATTTTCAAGATCTTTGTTGTCTGTACTACTTTATTCTGGTAGTTCCCTTAATCAGGAGTTCCTTTTCTCATGTCCAGAGCAATAATAAATGTTTCAGTAGGACTAGATAAACTGGATAAACTGGATCTATCTGGAGATAGATTTGATGATGGCAGTCTAGATAAGATAGTTTTAATCCATTTTTTATTTGCTGAGACATTTTTAAGAAAATATATTGAAACTGACTTTCTTCATAAAAAAGCCTTTCATAAGGCTTTCCCATCTTAGCTGGAATAAGATTGATGGATGGATGTAATAATGAAGTGATCACTGCTTTCTCTCATGCACTCACCAAGTTTTCTGTCCATCAGAACAGATCGAGGAAAAAACAGTTCAGACCCATCTTGTCTCACCATCCCCAAAGTAGAAGGTGGAACATGAGAGAAAAAGATGGGCTGCAATCATAAAGCCTACTCAGGTTTCTGGATGCTAAATGATGGGGACTTAGAAGAGGGAGAAGAATGGAAGGCAGAAGAATTTTATTTTAAATTTACCAAAAAAATAGATAAAATTTAGGCTGCTTGGTCTGAACTGTTTTCCAGTAATGTAGATGGAAGGCATAGGACTGGATGTATATCACAGCCTTCAGCTAGGAATGATGTGAAGTATCTGTTAGTGTATTAACTAAACTTTGTAGGGTAAGAGAAGCCTAGTGATCTAACTTAAGCACACATGTAAGTGCTTGTAAAATATGTGTATTTTCCCTTTCTTTGCTTTCCAACTAATGTGATGATTGGTATCTGCTCTTCAAAATGAATTTTTTTTTTTTTAATTTGCTTTTAGCTTGCCCAGACCTGTGTTAAGAACAATTTCAGAACAACTGATTGAACCCCAAGTATTCCATTCTGTCGCACACTGGTTCCAAATGTAGTACGACTGTATTTTCTTGAGGTGACTGGCCTTCACATTTCTCTTGCTTAGGAGAACCAAAAGGTAAGAAAGGCTGTCTCCACACAGCTACCCAACTGACGTGTGAAATTGATAGTTTAGAGGTTGATAAAGAAGAAAATATCTTCCACTGTTACCCAGGAAAGCTTTCTGTGTGTCGTACATATATGGAAGTACATGGTCAGACTCAGGGTTGCAGAATGATGTTTAGTGTTCATTGAGAGAAATGAAAACTAGAGAACATTCCTCTACTGTGCCCTAGAAGATGGGTTTTGTGTTTCCTGCTCCCTCTGAAGGGCTTTTCAAAGAAAAGAAGTAATTTGGCACAAAGGAAAACTAGGATGAGATAATTGCTAGAGGAAAAAGGATGGATTCACTAATGTTTTTATTTAAATCAGAAAATTAAATGCTAATTTCATTTCCAGTACTTAATTTTAAATCCAGTTATGATTTTTCTGGCAGAACAGCAGTGCATTGAAAAATGTGGATTTAACAGATGCGTGTTTTATGTCAATTCATCAATATTTGGAGGGAAACTGGACAGGTGAGCCAGCTGGCATGAAACAAGGATGTCCAGCGAGTTGGCTGGGAGGCTCTGTGGTTATCCAGAGCTCAGAGTTCCCTAACTACCAGCTGTGCAGGGTGTCCAGTGGGGCAAGTTGCCTTGCGTGCTGGCTGCCTGGCTGGTGGGGGCTGTGTGGCTGACTGGGTGCACAGCAATGTGGCTTGTAAAAGGGATAATTTTTTGTACCTAAAATTACCTTTGTCTGAGGAATTCTCTTGAATGTGAATCCAGTAGGTGCATGCTTAAAATGCAGTAAAATCAAATCTGTTTTTAAAAGCTGATAGATTAAAGCCAAGTAAAAATACAGTAAGAACATAAAAAACCCCACTAGTTCTTCAATTAGAAATACCTTCAGTAGGTATGATGAATTTTTCTTATTCTGTTGGTGTGATTTTCTGGTGTCATTAGACTTCTTGTGACTAAGACCACGATATATTTAAAAGAACCGGAGTTACTAGAAAAGACGTTATGCAAATGTGTACTAGTGACTAGTGCCATTGAAATCAGTAGTGAGTCATAATCTCATAATATCTGCACATATATTAGTGCTTCCTTGTGCTAGATTCAGGGAATTAAAATTAAATAGCAGGTGTAAGTGATACAGGAGAAAAATGATCCTAAGCTTTGTAAGCTGAAAGCATATAGGGTGCATAGGAAAGTCTTTGAGAAAGAAACTCATTATTTATGCTGTTCTTTTCATTGTATTATTTCATCCCACTAAAAAAATTCACATGGCTTGCAGTAAACATTTGAAAAAAGTAAAAGTAAAATTATTACAATAATGGCCAGTATTTCCTAATATTACATAAAATATACATAGTTAAAATTGATTGTTCTTTTCTCTGCTTTGTTAAAACTTTGAAATTGAATATATATGCCTGTGGTTTTGCATT
>NW_010246657.1:0-1092 GCF_000690775.1 Eurypyga helias
CCGAACCCTGGCCGGAGTTCTGGATGAAGGGCTGAAACCCCGCTCCCCGCCTCCTCGGCTGCTCCAAGAAGGGCTCTGCCCCTGCCCGCCGTGCTCCGGGGCTGCTGCCGGCAGGACGTGCCTGCTCCGGCCCCGAGTACTTGCCGTGGGGATCCCGAGGTGGAGCAGCAGCGGAAGGTGAGCCCAGCCGGCTCACAGCCCTGCCCTTGTCACCCAAAGTCCTAACCAAGAAATCTCTCCAAACCCAACCAAAACCTCTCCAAACCCAACCAAGACATCTCTCCAAAACCCGTTTAGAAAGCCAACGCTGGTTTGTTGCAGCGCTGGGTGCATGGGGGATGCCTCCACCCAGCAAGCACTCCAAACAGGGTTCTTTGTGCTATATTTACACACAAAACTTTCAGGGTAACTTCCAAGTCCACCTTCTTTGCAGTGATCGGTTAGTAGTTTACGTACTATTGTAACACTGCTGACACATCACCTCCACTGTTGCGCATGTGCAAGGGAATGGTCTTCAGCTGGGCAAGGGTCTTTGTCACTTGTGGATGTGATTTTTAGTATTATAATGAGCTCCTAATGAGCAAAGCTCACAAGAAGTACAAGATTTTTAAACATCTGCTTATTTACCAAAACAGTTCTCAGCTTACAAGGACACTGCTGAGGTACTAATGAGCACGCACCCTCCTGCTTTTGATAAGCAAGGGGCCCATCTCTTATCAAACCTTCCAAACCTTGAGTTTTCTTGCTGAATTTGCAGTGCAGTCTGCAGATCATTAAAATAGCTTAACACACGGAGAAAACATTGTCAAAAACAGCATCGTCAAACAGTTTAATGCACAGAAAACACCTCGACTGCTACGTTATTCCAAGAATTAACCTTTGCTGCTTTGACTTGCCAGCCTAACACATACACAGAACATCTGGCCTACATATAATACTACTATCTTGTTCTAAAAGTTAACCTGGAACACCTTCAGGAGTGAGAAAAGCCAGTTTCTGGGCAAGAGCATGAAACCGGAGCACAAGTATGTAGTGTTTCCACCTGGCTCCAAGTATCTGCAGTTTGGTGACGGAATCATAGAATCACAGAAT
>NW_010246658.1:0-483 GCF_000690775.1 Eurypyga helias
GGTGGTCCCATGACACCTCGGGTCACCAAGGGAGAGATGCCGCGTACAGATGGGCTCGTGACCGAGTGGTGGTCTTGACCATGAACGCCATTGCTCAGATTATTCACGCATCTAAGATGTGCTGCCATCAAACAAGCGAAGAGGGTAAAGCCTCTTTGGTACGGGGCACGATGGTTGAAATGTAAGTATGGGCAGGCCTGGGAAGTTGACTGCATCACCCTCCCCAAAACCTGCCAGGGCAAGTGCCATGTGCTCACAATGGTGGAGGCAACCACGGGGTGGCTGGAACGGCTGTAAACATATCCTGTGTGCCATGCCACTGCCTGAAATACCATCTTGGGCCTTGAAAAGCAAGTCCTGTGGTGACAAGGAACCCCAGAAAACATTGAATCAGCTAATGGGACTCATTTCTGAAAGACCCTCATAGACACTTGGGCTGAAGAACACGGAATTGAGCAGGTGTACCACATCCTCTACCATGGA
>NW_010246659.1:0-6345 GCF_000690775.1 Eurypyga helias
AGATCAGCCCCCAACCTGCCCTGATACACTGACTTAACAATTCATATATTAACATAATAATAATAAATAAAATATTAATAACACAAATATGCTATTTGAATTGTTAGGTTGTGTTTCTTTCCATACTTTCCTTTGTGATTTATTTTCGAGGGATGTGTGGTGTGAAGAGAAGGTGCAGTAGAACAGTCATGGGCGGCAGTTGAAGTGGGGCAGCATAGCAACCTGGTCTAGTGGAAGGTGTCCCTGCCCATGGCAGGGGGGTTGGAACTGGATGGGCTTTAAGGTCCCTTCCAACCCAAACCGTTCTGTGATTCTATGATTCTATGCAGTGACATACTATCCCAGCATTTGTGTGTCTGGGGTTCTTTCTTGAGTTTTGAGGAGGAGTTTTCATCACAGCCGGGCAGAAATCGTTCCACCCAGAATTCTCTAGGAAGACGCTAACAAGTCCCAGCACGTACCTGAAGTAAGATGCAGCCTGTGCTTCAGCGGAGTTCTGTGATCCCCTGGCTTCCAGTGCACAGAAAAGCAGGACCTTTTCAAAGTGCGAGGCAGCCGCCCTGCCTCCTCCATCCCGCCAATTTTCAAGCTCCCCAGCATCCCTACCCCTAACGCGGGAAACTGGCTCACAGTTTACCTGTTACATCCCAATTACCACCAAAGCACAAGCCTTTCTCAGCTTCCAAGGCCCAGCGCGTGTCCTAGGCACGCTCCTAATGGTTTGCGTGGTCGCAGCAGTCTCTCCTGTGTGCCCTGGAGCCTGCCTGTGCTGGAACTAGTGTTAGATGCCCGCTGACAGCTTTCTGAACGCACACATGGGTCAGCTGAGAGCTAACAGGAAAGGCAGGATTTCCTACCTCCTAATTCCCTGACTTCCTAAGAGCAGGAAGTGCTTGTTTCTCTTGGACGAGGAAGATTCTCTCCGAGAGTGATGGGTGTTTCTCGCCCCGACATACCCCAGGTACTGACCCATAAACCCCGACGTGGCACACTCCTTTTGAGCACTGATTATATGATCATAGAATCATAGATTATATCATGTAATAATAATATCTAATATCATCATTCTTAACATAAGTGAATTGGTTCTTTCCAAGCAGTTTTGAAAGATTGTAAAATACTAGTTCTGCCCTTGTCTTACATGATCGAGAGAAGGAGAAAATAAAAGACTTCTGGCTGTCCTAATGGCAGTATAGATGTTATACTCCGTGGATAAGCAAAAGAGGAGGGACGGAAGAATTCAGTGGTCAGTATTGTTTCATAATGTGAGGGAGTTTGAAGAGAGCATATGAGAAAGGTCAGTAAGATGCTGTTGGAATCACAGCTTTCCTTTTCCTGCTTCTAAATTATTTCCACATAATGACGGGTGACAGCATCTACCCTACAAGGTAATACTAATTTACACAGTCTGTCACACAGGGTAATACTGACTTGGTTTTTTTTCCCCCCTCCAATGACTGCTTAATATATTACCTTAGTACATTCCTCCCCAGTCTCTTAAGAAAAGCAGAGTAAATGGACATGTGATTACTTCGAGGGATATCCTGGTGTGGATATTGTAAGAAACCTGAATAAAGTGGATACCGAGTGCTCCAAGGGATCAGATAAATGGATATTGATATTAACCTAATTTAAGTTTATAAAAAAGAAACATAATCACATATCTCTTATTTATCTTAAGAAAATGGCTTGTATAAGTAGGTGGGGAAATACCTCTATTTCTTTATTAGTGGATCTTATGTCTTCATTTTCAGAGCATCCTGCTCAAAGCTCAAACAAATTCTTCACAAAGCAGCAGTTCCCTGTTTATCGTCTGAGGTGTCGGAATTGCACTGCCTGCTTTAGGACTGAGTTGTTGGCATCAGACTACTATAATTCCTAAGGAACACAGTGATACCTGGTAGGCAGAAACTGAAGAACCTAACTTATTTCCTGTGGCATTTGCAGCCTGCTGGAGAAACAAGGCACCCCAAACGCAGCTTTTAAGTTCTGGAGAGGTTATCCACACCATCACAAGCCTATTGTGTCTGGAATATAATTAGCCTAAAAAGATAAACTTGGAGGACAAATACATCCAAATATGCCTTGATCTGAAATTTACACTGATGAGTAATACTCTGCGCAAGAAAATCACCTTCAAAAATTAATAGTCATGCAGAGAGTTTGCTTTTTCTAAGTTGGCTTTTAGTCATGTGGGTAAATAAATGAGTACCAACTCTCTTCTCAGGCATGACCTTAGGTGGTAATAACCGCACTGTCAGTAACCACAGTGTTTCAGATCTGGTACAGCCTTGCTCACCTTCTGCTCACCATTCGAGCCTCTCTTCTTCTCTCTCATTTCACTCATGTTACAACCCACTGTGCTGGTTTCAGGCAGGAACGAGCTCCTTTACTCCACAATGCTGACGGCTGGCCCAGCGCGGCAGAGGGAGCGTTTCATTCCATGGCACATCAGGCTCAGGGCACATGCCCCGTTCTGAGGCCAGAAGTGGGCTGGGGGAGTGTCATTTAGGCTTTGGGCTAGCTTGATAGCTGGGTCATTAGCTCCTTTGGTAGCTCTTGGCGCAGTTGCTAGTGGTGGGGCAGGTTCCTCTGTTAGTGGGTTATGGGGTCTGCTGGCTCTTTGTCCCAGGTGGGTTGCTGCTCTGGGGCTCTCAGGCTGGGATTCTCACTGGTCTGGGCCCTGGCTGTGTGTCGGTCGGCGTGTGGTGAGCTATTGTATCACACGTTCTATTTTCTATTATTTTAATTACTTACTACTAGTAGTAGTGTTAGTAATAGTATCACTGTATTTTTAATTTATATTATTTGATGGTCCTTATCTCAGCTTTACAAACTTTCCTTGTCTTTTCCTCTGACTCTCCTCCTGCTCTGGGAGGGGGATGGAGAGGAAGATGAGCCAGAGACTGTATGCTCCTTAATTGCTAGACAAGGTTAAACCACGACACCCATGTTCCCATCGAGCCTTCAAAACCAAAACCAACCAACCACATGCAAGAGGAGAAAGAGTGGGACCCTGCAGAGTCGTAGGTTATGGAAGCATAGTGTAGGTTAAAGCAGAAAGCCAGAACTGGCATTCCACAACCATATTTGTTTGCCTTTCTTTCATAATCCTGGCTTCAGGCTTAAAATGTAGGCTGCCCCATAGAGAACAGCCGTTTAAGCTTCGTGAGCATCCAGAGTAAATACAATGTGACGTAACTGGGCAATGGTTTCTGTGGCCAAGGAGTATGCTCTTTGATTCTCAGGCAGACAATGAACGTCAGGATTTTCCACAGAAAACCAACGCACTGCCACCTTGTGACACTGCAGGGATGCTGTCACAGCTCACTGCCCCGAGTTAACGGTTTCTACACTCTCTGGAGTGGAAAACATGTCTAAGACACCTCATACATAGATAAAATAAATACTTCCTTTTTTTTTTTTTTAATGATGGGGCTTAGTTAAAGATTTTTTAAAATACCATCAAAAGAATTGGTGAGAACAACTTTAAATTATATTAAAATTCATATTCATTCTATGGTATTGCTGCCACGTTCTGCCAGCATTTGCAGCTGCTGAAATTACTGTGCTGCACCTCAGGAAGCCCTTCTCAGAAGCGCGTTACTTCTTTAATCTACTTAATATTTGGTTTGAAAGATTATTGTAAACAAGCCTAGAAAGCTCACTCCTCGAGTAAGCAATACGAGTTTCCAAGTAAACCAATGGGACTTTTCGAATTAGGACTTCAGGATTTGACTCTGATTAACTGCTTTAACCTCAGTTCTTGCCCGTTTTCATTTGTTGCTCATGGCGTATGATGCATTAGTACCAAGGAGCACATATTTCATCTAACACACGCATGCAAAACTTTCACTATGGGCAAGGCAGAGAAAATTAATCCTGCTTGCAATATCGTTAGTACGTTGTCAGTAAAGCGGTGCCTATGAGCTAGAAACAAGTCCTTCGTATTTTCATTCCCCTGCAAGCCCCAAATTAAGATGAGCTTGCAAATAGTGTAGAACAAAATTCCACAGCAAATAATCATAGTGAAAACACACTTCTAGTCTTCAGAGAACCTTTGTTAAAAAGGCTGGAAAAAAATGGGTACCTGACAATTTTTTCTCTGTTAGCACAGAAGTGACAAAGAGGAAATGCACAGCTCAGTTTCTTGAAATACATATTCTCAGTTACATGAGTGAGGTGTGTATCTTAAGAAGATATATAAGCCACGTGTATATATACATATATATATTACATCCTTAAATAAAACTTCATTCAGGTTCCAATCCATTATTTCAGCTTTCTTATGTCCACGCCCCATTATCTGCAAGAACGGAGTAGCTCATCTGCAGCCCTGGTCTCAGTTTCTTCCACCTAGGCTGGCTTTTCCATTTTGTATCTGCTCTCAGGTGGTGTCCCTTCACTGGGAATGGATTTCTCAGTACGATCTTTCTGTTCTTTTGACCCACCCCCATGCTGTATCTCTTAGCGTATTGATGAAGCTTTTAAGGACTAACCCGGGTTCCCTCCTGTAGTGTCCTTTGAAGCACTAACCACCTTTAAAAGTGCACGGAACGGGAGCCCCGCAGAATGACCGGTGTACATGTGCCTGTGATGTACAGCTGTTGGACCACTGATCTGCTCTTCTTCAGCAAGAGCCATCGCATACGCCATTCCGCATCTCTCTCCAGTCTCCTCTTGCCTTTCCACAACCAAAATCCCCACTCAACCTGCAGCCTTCCCTCATCTCACATCCTGGCTGACATAACCTCCTTCAGGAAGCCGTTTAGTATTCGTTCTTCTCTGGAGTTTTTCTAGTTGCTGAAGCTTTTGCTCTCAATGGGAAACAAAGGTGTCTCACAAAAAAAAGAACCCAAACATCTCAAATTCTATTTCTAGCGGTCTCAAAATTCTAGTCAAATGTTTACCACATCTTTTCATGATATGAGGAAACACTCTGGAACTTCTCCCTGTTTAACACTGCCTTGTGGGGCTCAGCCCTGGAAGGTTCATGAGCCACAGCATTCCTAACTTTGCAAGGAGTTAAGACGGTCTTCTGCTCTGCCCGACTTCCGCGCCAGCGTACTCCAACATCCACTGCTGAATTAACCTTAGGACATACACGGTGTTGCAGGAGACAAAAAAGGAAAAAAACCTCTGTTATCTGCTCAAGACCGCTTGCCTGTTGTACTGCTTCTCTAGCCCCCTTTCTTGACTTCCTTAATTTCCTTTACCCTGTCAATCAGTAGCCGATCCCCCAGACCATTAATCATAGAATCACAGAATGGTTTGGGTGGGAAGGGATCTTAAAGACCATCTAGTTCCAATCCCCCTGCCATGGGCAGGGACACCTTCCACTAGACCAGGTTGCTCCAAGCCTCATCCAGCCTGGCCTTGGACACTTCCAGGGATGGGGCATCCACAGCTTCTCTGGGCAACCTGTCCCAGTGCCTCCACACCCTCTCTGTGAAGAATTTCTTCCTGAATTAAGACTGAAGAAAGAGGAGCCTGGGAGATGCCACAGCTGAAGTAATAGTAATTCAGGAGAATTCAGTAATTCTGCCCTTGCAGAACCACTTCGCTACTCTACAAATGGAAGAGGAAAGACCCATCGAGGCAGGAGAGATGCTGGTGGAGAGTAAGGAAGCCCCATCTGCCTCCTGTGTAACAACCAGAGCAACTAAGAGGAAGACACAAGCGCAAAAAGCCATCGAGGCAGGAGAGATGCTGGTGGAGAGTAAGGAAGTCCCATCTGCTTCCTGTGTAACAACCAGAGCAACTAAGAGGAAGCAACAGGCGACAACAGCAGGCAACTCTCTTCTGACAGGTGTGGAGGACCCGTTTGCCACCCCAGCGCACCCTCAAGAGGAGTGCTGCTTATGGAGGGACTGCGTGAGGGAGCTCACTCAGCGGCTACCAAGCCTCCTACAGTCTGCTGACTTACCCACTGCTGTTGTTTCCTGCCGTTCGCTGAAGTTCCCACCAACTGGAACATTGGAAACATAACCCCCATCTTTAAAAAGGAAAAAAAAGGAAGATCCAGGGAACTACAGGCCAGTCTGTCTCACCTCTGTGCCTGGCAAGATCATGGAGCAGATCCTCCTGGCAACCATGCTGAGGCACATGGAGAATGAGGAGGTGATTGGTGACAGCCAGCATGGCTTCACCAAGGGCAGATCGTGCCTGACGAACATGGTGGCTTCTACGATGGGGTTATGGTGTTGGGGAATAAGGGAAGAGCAAACAATGTCATTTACCTGGAATTATACAAAGCGTTTGACACTGTCCCGCATGACATCCTTATCTCTAAAGCAGAGAGGCATAGATTTGATGGATGCACCACTCAGTGCATAAGGAATTGGC
>NW_010246660.1:0-18419 GCF_000690775.1 Eurypyga helias
GGAGCCCCGGGCCCGGCCTGTGCTGGGCCCTGCCTCGGGCAGCCGCCGGCCTTGAGGGGCTGTAGCCTTGGGTGCGCCGTGTTTGGGTGCCCTCCCCCTGCCCGGGTGGGAGCTGGTGTTAACTGCACTGCTCCTTGCGATCCTTTCTTTTACACTGAAAAAAAAAGCCCTAATAACGAAAGACTTAGAACCATCAAAATTTAATATCTGAAATGTAGTAATTGGTATCTGTTAGCTGTCCTGAACAATTTTCACAACCTGCCATCTTGTGTATTCTCAGGAACGTAATAAATAGACTTTCCCTTTGGATTAGTTAATGAAACATTTTCTTCCCCCCTTCAGATTAGTTCTCTTGGAGGTTAAACACTTGGAGAGGAAAATGACATCGATTATCAAGTTGACCACGCTTTCAGGGGTGCAGGAGGAATCTGCCCTTTGCTATCTGTTGCAAGTAGATGAATTTCGTTTTCTTTTGGACTGTGGCTGGGATGAAAACTTTACTATGGATGTTATTGACTCTCTGAGGAAGTAAGTAGTTTATAATGCCTTTTTTTAAAAATTAGTAGATCTTGTCCTTCTCTGAAAGTCTTCAAATACCATAGTGATATGTGTATGGTGATGTTAAATCCAAAATTATTCTTTTTTTTTTTTTTTGGAAGTAAGTTTCATATGAAGGGAATTATGCTGCTGAAACACTTCAGTAAGAACTTGATTTTTTTTTCTTATGAGTCTAATGAGTTATATCTGCTGACTGTAATTCTCACTGTTCTGTGTTTGTTTTGGCGTGGATATTTATTTTTTTTCATAAGCATGACACAGAGTGGAGTTTATGGGAGACTGACCTTGGTTCTAAACTAATTTAGAGTAGTTAACTACTTTTTAAATGAAAGAATCCCGTAGTGTATGTCAGCTGAGTGCAAGTGGTTCAGTTCTCACCTCTTGACTCCAAGTGAATAGATTGTTAGTCAGGAAAATAGCTTCTGTTATCCCAGCCCTGCAAAGAAATAAACCTGTCTAGACTTTGGTACCGAACTTCTGCAGGTTTACTGCAAGGAGCCTTGCTGATGCAAACACTGATTACAAGGTTAGGACTGAAACATGGGAATTCCTGAAAAGAGCTAAGCTTTGTGATGCTATTTTTTGTAGATTCACTTGTCTAGCATTGACATACTTGTAGTTTTCCAACCATAATAATTTTCAGTCTTTTAAGTGAGGATTGTTATGTACTAAGGATGACTTAAGAAATACGAGTGTTTTATCTGAGATTAAATAAATGAAATAAAAGATTAAATAAAGTCCTGTTTTTAATAATAGCCATCAAGAAGAGTGTGTGTGTACCCCAGTTACTATGTGAAGGAATAAAAAGCTTTCAGCTCAACTTCTGTTTTCACTTGTTGCGTAGGTTTTACACCCTGAAGTTTTTCAGTCATGATAGATACTGAGTTTTTAGTCTGAGTTCTTATTTTATGCAACATTTTGCAGTAAAAAAAATCTTGTTTTTAAAATGAGTAAAGCCTCAAAAAATTACGTGCCACTTTTCTTAAATGATAATATTTGACATTTTCTGTTTCTAAAGAAAAATATTTTGGTTTGATCCTTATAAATTTAAGGATTGATGTATCTTTGGTCCTGTTAGATGGTCTTTCTCATCAGAAGGAAAGTTGTTGTCCGTTTTAGGTTTTTAGATGTCTAAACAATTTGTAGCATGTCTACACTGGTAATAATTTTGACCCCTCAGTTAGTGTACTTTCTGGTGTCCAGGTATATATTAAGGTCTTTCTAATCAAGATTTAATGTGTAACTTTGGTTTTCCAGCCCTTGAAAATATGTTTTCAGAAGTCACTTATGTTTTTAAGTACTTGAACAATTGGAAATATATATATAATTTAGAATTTTAAAAGCTTTGTTCTCAACCTGGAGGGATTTAAGTTTTTGTTTGGCATTCAGACTGTGTATGCATTCTAAAAATACCCATAATTTGAAGAGTATGACACCATCTTTTCACCAACTTCTGTTGTCCCTCTTTTTGTAGACATGTACACCAGGTTGATGCTGTTCTTCTTTCTCATCCTGACCCTCTACACCTTGGTGCTCTTCCATATGCAGTTGGAAAAATGGGGTTGAATTGTGCCATTTATGCAACTATTCCTGTATATAAAATGGGACAGATGTTTATGTATGATCTCTATCAGGTATATTTAAGTTGATAGTCTCATAACACAACATCTTTGATATGGTAGAGTGCTCAGGTTATTGAATGCTCTATACTTCTTATTTGTTGTAGTCCCGCCATAATACTGAAGATTTCACACTCTTTACATTGGATGATGTAGATGCAGCCTTTGATAAGATACAACAGCTGAAGTTTTCTCAGATTGTGAACTTGAAAGGTAAAGTTGTCACCAGAGTTTCAATAAATTACTTTTAATGAAAGGCAACAGAGTCATGAAGTGTTAAAGTGACTTTTTTTTAAAGGGAGTAGGTTTTGGAATGTGCTTTTTGCAGGGCTGAATTCAATAGCCCTCTGTCAGTCTGTATCAGCTGAATGTTTGCCTCATTAATTGTTTGGGGAAGAGGGTAGAATTTCCACTTAGTGAGGAGGAGGTCATGCCAAAGCATAATCTGACATGATTTGTTTCTCCTTTGTGTGTTTGTGACTTTCCTTGCAATTTGCTCATGTGTCTTGAAAGCGTTTACTCATGCCAAGTGGTAGATGCGTCTGAACTCTTCAGTAACCAGTAACACAAAGGAAAGCTGCTCAGAGAATGAGAAGGTTGCAGAGGTTGTTGCAGCATTTGGATGATTTAATGCGGAGGTCTTCACTGCCTCTGAATTATACTCTGTGTAGCTTACGGCTAGGGACTGTGGCATCTGGAGAATCAGCAGCTTTTCACTCTTGGTGAGTTAAAGGGTCAGAATGAAGTGTGAACCTTGTTCCTGAATAAAGACACATAGAAGTTGACCACCAGCAGCTGTCTCTGAGATGCAATATCTCCCGGTTCCTGAATGCTGCCTGCCAAAATACTTACCCTGTCATTTGGAAAGTAGAAATGAGATGCCATCTTCCAAAGGCTGCTGACCCTTTTTCAAGGGTATATGTAGCAAGGCTACAACTGTGCCGCCAACTTTTATATTTTCTAAGCAATTTTAGTGAACAACTTTTATAAAACACTGTACTTTTTTCATGTGTAATGGAAGTGACTCAACGACTCTATGGATGCATCTAAGGAGATAATGTATATTATTATTAAAGCTGTGCACTTCTGATCAAGTTGGTGGAACTGAGTAATGGTCATGGGTGGTCTAGTTTTACTCTGACAAAGATCTAGGCTAGTGCCAGTGGCGAGGAGCAACGGTGCATTAAAAGAAGCAAGTGCTGAAAAGGTCTGTCATCCCTGACTGCATCACATGGACTCCTCTCCTGGTATTGTTTGACTTGCCTGTTTGTCATTCTGGAAAATTTCCAGTTTGTGCAATGTGTATGTGTTTCTGTAAGTACCCAGACAGTGAATGATGCAGTAAACACTTTGTATTGTCCCAGAGAGGGGTCTGCCTTTTGCCAGCGTACTTGCTTTCCTGTCATATGTTTGCTATATAATTTACTGCTGTTGAGATCTACAGTTGCAGCATCTTTGCAGTGCCTCTGAGTACCAGTGGGAGGTGGAGAGAAGAAGGGGTCTTCATTTTATTTTCTTTTTCTGGAAGCAAAATAGAAATCAATTGCAAAAGTTACTGGTTAGATGGGAAGGACAGATGTTACTTATTTTTCATGTAATTTTTTTTTTTTTTTTTTTACCCAGTAATGATTTAGGTTTTCAGCTGTTTAAAATTATTCTGTCTTATTCAGCGTTATGGATTTTAACATATCATGTACCTGAACTATTGCAAACTTTTGCAGGCAAAGGACATGGTTTGTCAATCACACCACTGCCAGCTGGCCATATGATAGGAGGCACAATTTGGAAGATTGTCAAGGACGGAGAGGAAGAAATCGTTTATGCAGTTGATTTCAACCACAAGAGGGAGATGTAAGTTCAGTATAGTAAAATGTATTTCTTGGATGTAGTGTTAGGTGTGCATCATTTAGTGTCTGTTAAACAGGTGTGGAAGTAGCAGTGCCTTTCCAGCTCTAATAAGACCACTAATTTGACTTGATTCAGGTTAATCAATTTGAAACAGGTATTAGCTCTGAGTTTCTTCATTCCACTCGGTTCTGGTTATTTGTAAGTTTGAAGCCAGAAACATTCAGCTACTGAGCAGTTTGATTTCTGTACATGCAAGCATCTGGCAACTAGCGGTCTTATTTTTTCCTCATAAGAAAAATGCAGAAAGTCAGATTTTGCCTTTTTTCCACAGCCATCTGAATGGATGTTCCTTGGAAATGTTGAGCAGACCTTCGTTGCTTATTACAGATTCATTTAATGCTACTTACATACAACCGAGGAGGAAGCAAAGGGATGAACAGCTGCTGAGTATGTATTCTGTTTGGGCTTGAAAACAGCAGTAAAGTGACTAACTAGCCACTGTAAATTGTTTTTCTAGGAGAAATTCACCAGCATCCAAACTAAACCATTATTAAAATTTAACGGATTTTGAATTACTCTTTTCTGATGGTACTGATCCTGTAGGTTAAACATTTTCCTGAAAATAATGAACCATGTTTGAAAACTGTATTTTACCCAGTGTCTATTAATATATTCTTAAGAGATTTTTAAATGGCCTTCCTCAACACATTATTGTTTTTAAACTCCCATTTTACTGGGTTTTTTGTGTATGGTTGTTTTTTCCTTTTTTTTTTAAATAAAAAAGAAAAATAAAGAAAAGAAATGGTATCAAGGCAGTGAGATCTTCAGAGCTACCCAGAAAACTCCAGCTCCCTTTAACTTTGGTGGAAATGTGGCTTTGGATCTCTTTCGAAGGTTAATTTATTTCTGTGCTCGCTTCGCCTTTGATTATGATTGCTAGTGTGATATAACATAAACAAAAAAACCCCAAGTCACAAGCATTCTAATTTTGGTTCAAAATATAGTCTGTTTTTGTTTTGTTTTTATTTCTTCTCAGCTAATGTTTTGGAGACATTACGTGGTGATGGAAACGTATTAATAGCCGTGGATACAGCAGGCAGAGTTCTGGAACTTGCTCAACTTCTTGATCAGATCTGGAGAACAAAAGATGCAGGATTAGGAGTCTACTCTCTAGCACTTTTGAATAACGTCAGCTACAATGTAGTGGAGTTCTCTAAATCACAGGTTTGTTTTGATTTTGAAGTGCAGTCATGAGGAGGGTAGTGGTACATGTACACAACAACATTTTGGGTTTTTTTTTAACAGTTAAAAATGGCTTAATACTGGGTGTTGTCCTTATTCTATAGCGCGTGTTTGTGTCTCATGTTTTGATCAGGTAACACAGGGTCAAGTCATGGCTATGGGCATGTTTCTTGATACTAATTTCTGGTTTTATCACAAGACTTATTAGCATACTTTAGGTAGCTTTTAAAAAGGGCACTTAAAGTGCTTGTTTCTGTGTTGCTTACACTCAGCATTATTTCTACACCTGCTGAGAAACAATGATGCAGTCATGTACATACTGCGTTTTGTACTTCATATCAGGTCTGTACTTTATTATTGTAGAACTTGTATTCTTATAGGTAACTTTTTCATAATACATATTTTAGGTTGAATGGATGAGTGACAAGTTGATGAGGTGCTTTGAAGACAAGAGAAACAATCCTTTTCAGTTCCGCCATCTCTCCTTATGTCATAGTCTGTCTGATCTGGCTCGAGTGCCTAGTCCAAAAGTCGTTCTTGCCAGTCAACCTGACTTAGAGTGTGGATTTTCTAGAGATCTTTTCATTCAGTGGTGCCAGGATTCCAAAAACTCTATAATTTTAACTTACCGCACTACACCTGGAACATTAGCGCGCTTCCTGATTGATAATCCTTCTGAAAAAGTTATAGATATTGAGGTAAGAATCGTCTATATATCTCTGAAGTGTGGTTTTTTGTTTGTTTGGGGCCATTTGGGGGAGTATGAGCAAAACTGAATTTAGTTTCCTTTTTGATCTCCTGAAAACGCTTCTAGTGACACAGGGAAGTGTGAAATCAGTATGTTGCACATTTAACCAATTGCAGATAAACTTACATAAACATAGGTCTTATGTTAGGAGCTGCAAAATGCTGTCTGGTGGTGTGCCAAAATTAATACTCCATAGAGATAAACATGAAATTGCTTGTAAATACTTATCTTTAGACAACACTTTTATTTGGGTTTTTTTGTTATGATAGAAAAAATTCTACATGTAGTTGGTGTATAGATCACGATAGAGGTAGATTATTCTTGCTGGAAAACACTGTGATTTTGGATGAGTGGAGAATCAAGTCAAATTGGTGTAATGTGTCCCACCAGAATTAGAAAGATAAGTGAACACCAGGAATTAGAAGGACACAGTTAATCGTTAGTCATGCTTTCAAATTATTTTCAATAATTTATATACCTGTGTCTACTTCTTTCTGGTAAACACTGTTAATTTATGGGAGTCCCCTGTGATTGCAGTGATAATTTCAGTCCTAACGATGCAGCTTTATTTTAGTTTTGGATTGGAAGCATTGAATTACGGTGTTTAGACTATTACTAGAATTCAGTATTATTCAAGTGACCTGTGCTCTGATTTGATTTTCAGAAAACAAGGATCAAAACTTATTGTTGATTTGCAAACTAGTGTGACTTTACCAAGTTCTTGTGATTTGATGGTGTTGTGTTAAGAGTAGTAATTTGGCAGGAGATAAACCTCCTTGCTTTCCAGCTTATCCTCAGATATCAGAGGGGCTGGGGGCGGCTAGGTTTAAATCCTGAATAATGCCCAATTGGACACTGTGAGTCCGGTATCTCGGATTCACTCAGCAGTGTGTTGTATTCCCGTCCGGCCACTATCTGTGAGCTGACACAGTGCCCAGTGAGAAACGGTGCGACTGGATAAGTGAAACAGTGCAGTTTATTTAAAGCAACAGTACAGGTTCTTTGTGGATTACTGGTGATGAATACACTGTCTGCAGGGTGTGTAAACACAGATGTTAAGATTAAAAATTACTGAAGCGCTAAATTAAAAGAGCAACTCTATAGAGATTCCTAAGTTTCAGATCTTACCCAAAGGTGTCCCAATGGGAGGGAAGAAAGGCTCAGCCTGTCAACCGATCCCAGAAGTCAGAGGTCCTTACTTGTCCATGATGATGTCTTCCCTAACACCCCCCTTTTCTTAAGCTACTTTTATATTGTTTTTTACCTTCAAGGTGGAGCTTGAGTGGGCATAGTCATACATACCTTTGTTTAGGATTGGTGTAAAGTTTTCTCGCTTCGGTTTAAAGGTATAAGTTACCTAAAATTCAGAGCAGATGCTCAGTGAGGGGTGGTCTCACCTTTGAGGCGGGTAGCCTTCGGGATGGAGGTGTGTTTTGGTATTATAATGACATTATGATGAGCAAAGTTCGCACAAGGACAGCAGTTCATCAAAAGGATGGCAGACTATTGGCTTGGGGTAGCGAAAGTACAGCTTGTCAGTGTCCCAAGTATCAGTAAGTTCCCATTTCTGCACCTGTTTTTCATGGAGTCTGACTACGGAATCTCCACTCCATCCCACGCTCCGTGTGCCTTCCCAGGTGGGAGGTTGTGTTGCTTAGGGAACCATTGTGGAAGGGATGCCATGCGTATCAGCTGCACACCACCCTGGAGGCCTCCTCAATAGCTTTCCTTAATATGCGAACAATGCTATATTTTTAATACGAGTTTAAATTTTTGAATTACCTCCAGTGATTATCCTACAGATGGTATTGACACAAGAATTAAAAAAGACACTGCTCATCTCAGAGTATTTGCATCCAGCTATTAGAGAGATGTTTCCTGAAGATGCTATGAGAAATTTTTGTAGAGCTAATTGATTTTAATACTTGCAGAAATGCTTTTCTGTTAGACTCTACTAATTGATAACATCACAATGTTGCCATGCCAAGGTACCACGCGTTTGTATAATCTTGTCTGGTACGTGACATACAAGTTGTACTTGCCCTTGGTGCTTACTTACAAATATTCTTGTCAGCAGTGTGTAGGACAAGTATTAAAATCATGTCAACGACTCACAATAATATTAATTTTATCTGCAGTTGAGAAAACGTGTCAAGTTGGAAGGAAAAGAACTTGAAGAATACCTAGAAAAGGAGAAACTAAAGAAAGAAGCAGCCAAGAAGTTAGAACAGTCTAAAGAGTGAGTATATTGGTTGTTGGTGCGCTCTGCTGCTAAGGTCAGGGTTGAGATTTCCGTGTGGTCATTCTGCTGCTTCAACTGTTTACAGGGATAAATGAAAATTGCAATTTTAATAGATTTGTCTGAGGGCACCGAGCAGTCGGAAATGTTTGTCTTCAAGCTGTTGTTATGATAGACCTGCTTCATCTGCCATTTGACTGTGAGCTCTTTCTCAGACACACAAACTGCCCTTGTCCTTGGTTACTGTTCTCTCAACTGTTATTTTCTAGTCAGTGTGTTTATGTAATATTAAACCTGAAGAAAAAAAGAAAGTGCTAGTTTTTTTGAAATGTCATTTCAGGGCAGATATTGATTCTAGTGACGAGAGTGATGCTGAAGAGGATATTGATCAGCCAACTGTACATAAGACCAAACATGATTTGATGATGAAAGGTGAAGGTAACCGGAAAGGAAGCTTCTTCAAACAGGCAAAGAAATCTTATCCCATGTTTCCAGCCCCTGAAGAAAGAATTAAATGGGATGAATATGGCGAGATTATCAAGTATGTGGTGGTAATGCAGTCTAACATGTAGTAGCTATGAAATAATTAAAAAATGGAAGTAATAAAAATCATCATTTTGTCTCTTTTGCTACACTTGCATACTCCTCCAACTGCAGTAACTTTTGAACAGTTAGGACAGTTTGCACAAAGTCTCATGGGAAGCTTATGGTAGGATTTGAAGCTGCAGAGTGCTAATCCTTGACCTGTGTTCATACCTCTTAGGATGTGTTCCCACTTTTTTTGCTTTTATCTTAAGACAGATTATTCAATTTTTTTAATCTGACTTGTTTCCTGCTTTAAATTACCCGTAATGTTGACAAAGTTATAATGAGGGGGAAGCATTGTTCATCCTAGAAAAATCTAGCAATATTTGTCCTATTTGCAGAAGGAATACTTGCTAGAAAACCTCAATTTGTTAGTATTTCCCAAGATATCAAAGTTTTTTAGGTTAGGAAGGTGCTATTTGTAATAAAATTGTTGGCAATAACAATTATAAAACATCTCAGTAGTAATAGTCAGCATTGTTTGTTGTTACATTATGTAGTTCTTTGGTTTTACTGTACGACTTAAAAGCAAAATGCCTTTCATTCTTCAGACCTGAGGATTTTCTAGTTCCAGAACTTCAAGCAACAGAAGAAGAAAAAAGCAAATTAGAATCTGGTTTGACAAATGGAGAAGAGCCTATGGACCAGGATTTATCAGATGTTCCTACCAAATGTATTTCTGCAACAGAATCCATGGAAATTAAGTGAGTGGCTTTGTTCTTGTCGGTTTTGCTAGAATGGTGGTGTGGGTATGGGGCAAATTTGGTAAAAGGCGAGCTTGAAATTAAGAAAGTGGAAAAGGATTTGCTGTTTAGTTTGGTTTGTGTTTTTTTTTTTTGTCTTCCAGGCTATCAAAGTTCATTTTTACTAGTTGTGGTGGGCGTATGGTACAGAGTCTTATGGTTCCCACTCTTAATAAATTCACAGTTTGTTTCCTGTCTGATGGAGAGAAGTGAAAGAGGAAGCATGAGCGATACGATAGTCTGTTAGCATAGATACTCAAATGTGTATATTGTTAAAAGAAGAACTTACTCAAATATGCTTGTCTCATGGTTTGGATAACTACATTAAGTGAATTTTGGGAATCTGAAGTGTTGAATACGCATACATGTTGATAGGTCACAATTCGGTATTTTACTGATCCATAATATACCTTGTGCTGACAGCTTTTCCTAATGTGAAATAATTTCAAAAATTCTGTTTTAAATAAAATATTTTGGAGCACGCAAAGGTTTAATCTTTTGAACTAAAAAAAAAGTTATTCTTTGGTTTTTAATTCAACCTAGAGCCAGAGTTACATACATTGACTATGAAGGACGCTCAGATGGGGACTCAATTAAAAAAATCATTAATCAAATGAAACCAAGACAACTGGTCATTGTCCATGGACCACCTGAGGCCAGTCAGGACCTTGCAGAATGTTGCAGAGCTTTTGGTGGAAAAGACATTAAAGTTTATGTGCCAAAACTGCATGAAACTGTAGATGCAACCAGCGAAACTCACATTTACCAGGTAAGGTGCTGGAATTTGTTAGTTGTGTTAACTGTGTGAACAGTAGTGGAGCTTTATGAGCAGACTTTAATTTGGCCCTCTGTCCTTTGGGAGGGGAGAGATGATACTACCTCTGTGTATACTTGGTTTTGTGTGATCAAGTAGCATTTTTTTGTCTTCTAGATAAGCATTCTCTTTATGCTTAGTATTCATAAGAAGTGTTTAAAGGCTTAAACATGAGATCAGTGTGGTTTTACCTGTAGTGCAAGAGAGACAGTTTGTGTCCATGGGAACACCAGTTTGCTTTACTCAAGTCTTAATAGATTGATAATGCCTGTATTTAGAGTAGCACTGTACACTACTTGCAATTCAGGATTCTTTTTGGAATCTGAAGGGGAGCCTTAGAGAGCAAAGAGGGGAAAAAAATCCTTCGTACCTAAATAGTACTTAAGAATGGACATGTACAGGTAGGAGCAAGTTAATATTAAATAAATAAGACATCCCTAGACACACCCCCACCCCCCGGCAGAAGTTAATTTGGTGGTTCTTGAAAAGTGAGGTTACGATAATATGTTGTGTTGTGTTATTATATTGCATTTAATTTTCATGGTTCAGCTCTAAATAGGAGAACTTTGTGTGAAGCACGTAAAAATTATGTTTGCTCCTGATTCAACTTTTCAAGTTGTTTAGAGGAATGTCTCTCACATGCAGTCTAGGCATTAGTCCTTTATTCCTTATGTCCTTTTAAAGTCAATAGCAAAATATCAGTAGAATTGTTGAAAAAGATACTTCTGCTTCTTGCCATACAAAAATCTGTTACTCTGTAGAAGTGGAAAGTTCCAGTTGTTCGAAACTGTCCAGTTCTGACAGCCTTAGAACAGCAGTGTTTTGTGTTTGGTTGGTTGGTTTTGGTGGGGTTTTTTGGTTATTTTTAAACTGTGAGGGTTGCTAGTTTATAAGAAATGACACAATTGTGATTTTTCACAAAATATTTATATGAATAAAATCATAATTGCTTCATATTTCCCCTTTGTTAAAAAATAATGTTCTGCATAGCTTTAGTTTGTTTTTCTGTTAGAAGCTTTCTGAACAGATGAAGTACACTGGAGACACTGAATTAGAAAATAAAAGATGTGAGTGGGCCATCAGAATCCCAGTGTCTTTTGAGTGGACTGTGCTGCAGGTGGATAGGTAGTTGCAGTGTCCTCCATACTGTTGCAGCCTTGATGCTGCCGTGGGGATCATGCAGAGTCTCATGTGGGTAGCAGTCTTTTAGAGTAGGGCGTAAAGTCCTGGAATGCACTATTGCAATCAGGGTAAGGTAATGTTTTGGTCACTTGAAAGTCATATGTTTACAACATCCTGTCTTACAATATAATATTCATTATTTTTTTGAGGGTTGAAATTTGGAACTGCTGTTTAGTAACCTAAGTGTATCTATAAAAGCTTTTCTTAATTTACGAAGGCCAACGGAGGAACTTCTTGGCCGCAAAAAAGGTTCCTGATGCTTTGAAAGGAGTGGATTGCTCTTGATGGAAGTTTAACTGAAATTTGCAGTCATGTAGGTTCTTTTTTTTTTTATTGTAACCAAGACAGAAAGGGTGTTGATCCGTGCTGCTTTTCAAGTTGAGTAGTGACATGAGGGTTATACAAATTATATTTTGGAAGTATAGAACGTCCTGCCTTGATGATACCAATTCCCTCCTTCACATCCCCAAAAGGGTACGAATCAAACCTATGTGGGAGCCAGTAAAAGGAAAACTGCTGGTGTTTAAAACTTGATGTAAGAACTCTGTGTTTTCCATCAAACTAATAGTACTTTTATTTTTGTGCAACCCAGGTCAGGTTAAAAGATTCTCTTGTCAGCTCCCTTCAGTTCTGCAAAGCCAAGGATGCCGAGTTGGCTTGGATAGATGGTGTCCTGGACATGCGGGTTTCAAAAGTGGATACTGGAGTTATTTTGGAAGAGGGAGAGCTGAGGGAAGAAGAAGACTTAGAGATGCAAGTGGATATACCTTCTTCAGACTCTAGTGTCATTGCACAACAGAAGGCCATCAAAAGCCTCTTCGGTGATGATGACAAGGAGATGTGTGAGGAGAGCGAGATCATTCCTACTTTGGAACCTCTGCCACCTCATGAGGTACAGAAATTGTGCTGATCTGGACTTTTTGAAGTGCTCTGTCTTTTTCTAGTGCATAGAGGTTGATGCTGTGATCTTACTCAAATGAAAGCCTAACCAAAACTCTATTTTCATGTTTGGTTTTCTTTATTAAACCTGGTACTGTTCTTTGTTCAGATGTTACGCTTTTCAGCAAGGATGATCTCTTGCATCCACCAACAGTGCCTGGTATACAGTTACCATTTATTTATGATGAAAATATTTTAATTTGCATATTTGTAGTTAATACTTGGCAGATTTGGAAGTCGTTTGGCATTTAGTCACTCTTTGATTTTTATTATGTTTTGTTAAAGCTATGGAAAATACTTCATATACATGAATTTCAAAGATCTGTATCTCAAGTATCTCTGCTACTATAGTAGTGATTTAAGAGTTCATTAATTTAATCTTTTCTATAAATTTATCTTTACTCTTCAAATATTTTGCATGTAGTAGATATTATTTTAGCTTTTCAGTGAATGATTATAATGCCTCCTAATCCTGGAATTGCTTTTTAAGATACTTTTGCACAGTTCTGAATGTAGTCTGTTCTAGGAGCTAGATAAATGTGGAGACAACTTTAAAGTCTGTTCAGATTCATGACAACTGTCATAGAAGTATGTCCTGATCACTAGTACAGCTTATTGAAGCTCTGTCCCTGCCATAACATAGCTTGGAAGAGGGACCTTCAATGACAGCTTTCCATTTGTCTTCAATATGTGAGCAAAATAGGAAACTTACCCTTTACTCCACGGATAACTTCCAAGGCCTGTCTATTCTGGAAACGTCTTGCTGTAGGTGAACAGAAATAGAACCAATCATCTCATTCACAGTCCTGTAGTCTAGGCCACGCTGCTGCCAATGCAACGATGATGAGCTCTTAGGAAAAATGGAAGGTATGAAGTAGCAGAGGTATTAAAATTTTTTGTGTTTTAAAGGTTCTCGGACATCAGTCTGTGTTTATGAATGAGCCAAGACTGTCTGACTTCAAGCAAGTTCTCTTGCGAGAAGGTATACAAGCTGAATTTGTAGGAGGCGTGCTCGTGTGCAACAATCTGGTGGCTGTTCGCAGGGTAGGTATTCTGTGTCTTAATGTCTTTGCTAAATAATGTTCTAAATGAATGTTTTCTCATTAGCGTAAAGATAATAAATTGAAACCTGTCTTTTGTTTCAGACTGAAACAGGGCGCATTGGATTGGAAGGCTATCTCTGTCAGGACTTCTATAGGATAAGAGACCTTTTATACGAGCAATACGCTATTGTCTAAGGAAAGTGCTGCAAACATCTTTTTACTTGAACGCTTAAAGACGATGAGGATTTCTCCGGATCTTGACTTTTTGTATTTTTTTAATTTATACATGAGAAACCAAATTCATAAGGAACAATTAACTGCCCTGAACATGTAAATAACTGCTGCTGTCATTCTTCATAAATCTGTCGGTACATTCCATGCTGTTGACTTTCAGACTGCTTTGACTTGCCATCTCCCACACAACACGTTATAAATGAGTTCATAACTATGAACCCTTCTCAGGAAGGGTTCAGTTTGTCAGGACATGTTTTGGTTTCATAGATTCCCTGCCAAAGAGCACAAAAGACATAAAAAGTCATTCTGCTGTTCTAAAATAAGATTACATAGGGAAATGTGAGTTTCTTTGGTTTTGGTCTTTTTAGGTTTTGTGTGGTTAGTTTTGGGTTTGCTTTGGTTTTTTTGTTTGTTTTTGTTTGTTGTTTTTTTTTTAAACTTTGGTTTAGGGGACAGTCTTGAGTCTTTGGTTTTTTTCATTGTTGTTAATGGAGTTTAGTTTAGTAGCCCACTTAAAGCTAAACTACTTAAAGTTTCCCCCAGTGTTAATCTGGCAGCATCTTAATGTTGTATCTGCACTATCTTACAGATTTGTTCCAGAACAGCATTTCATATTCTCTATGAAGTATTAATCTGCAGGATCAAAACATTACATTGGAAAGTTATTCTAAGAAGGCTGGATAAAATCCCGTAATTACCTGCTTCAGAGTAACTTGTCTAAAAACTTTCAGAATTTGTAACTTCTAGATTTTGCAAAAGCATGCCAACCACAAAAATCTTAGTTCTGAGTTCTGAATTTCTGAAGTTTCTTAGTTCTAAAATTCTTAGTTCTAATTTTCTTAGTTCTGAAGTTCTGAACTTTCAAATTCCAAATCCCTGCACGAAGTCCCTGCACTGCTGTTTGTTCAGAGTGCTGCGAGCCAAGTTCAGGAAGATCCTTTATCCTGAATTCTGAGTTCACGTGATGTATTTAATGCTTTTGTGCCATGTTTCATTCTAGTTGCATGTTTTGTGCCATTTTTCATTCTAGTTCACAGTGGGACTTACTGTAGGTGCTGATGTTAGGAACTGACCTTACGTTTTAGGTGAAGATGAGCAGATTTTTAAGCGCCTTAATATCTCAGAACACTTATTCAAACAAATGGCCTGTTGAGAGTTTGTTTAATCCTTTTTTCACCTATCCATATGTGAGTCACCAGCTTTGTCAGTTAAGGGTTGCTTGCTTATTTTTACATACAACAGCAATGTCATAATGTGCTCTCTGTGTGTATGTTTAAATAAAACCTTTTGAAAAAGTGGCAAAAAAAATAGCCCTGTGAGCTGTCAGTGGAAATATAATTTACTTTGCAATTAATTCTTGACAAATAGTTTTCTATCTGATCTACAGACTATATATTGTGTTTAAAATAATAACTAAAAACTGAATTACATGGTTTAAAAAAAAAAACAACCTGCTAGAGCTATATACTAAAATTGTAAAAAAACTGGAAAATTTAATTCTGAGTGAAAATGTATTTTGTTACACGAAGAAAATCTTGGTTAGGAACAACTGAATGGCTCAATGCCCTTTTTCCCCCCGCCCGCCAACAATTCAGAAAAATTTTTATTTTCCACTATATTGACACCCAGAACTTGATAGAAATGCTCTGTTTCTGTAGCAGTGCTATATAAATCTATATGATACAGGATGCTTATTGGTGAATATTATTGTATTACTGTTGTTGCTGATACTAATGAGCTTTTATAAAGTGAGTTACTTTGTACATAATCATAATGGCTTTAGGACTTTTAACTTGAGGGCTTAGGATGGGCAGAGATCACGCATGCCTGCATGGAATATACTAACGAAGAAAAAACCCTTAGGAGATCAAACTAAAAATAGTGCTGTTTTTAAGAAAGTGATAAACAGTGTCATCATAAACCTTGCCCTCAGTTTTGTGTGCTTGTTTAACCTGTCGATTCAAATTCAGCTAAGTTTAACAAAAATTTAGTGTTACCTGTCACTAAATTCCTGTGTGCTCTGGTAAAGAGCAGAACCCCAAATTAGCACCAAACCTAAGGAAGAGGTTCAAGTATGAGCAAAACGGGTAACTTATTTTTTTAGCCTTTTTATCAGATCTAGAAAGCAGATATGCAGGGCGGTAGTAGTTTTCTGAGGGTTGGGACTGGGGAAAGCTGAGTTTTCCCACCGTTCTGGTGGTGAGAGGGATGAAGGAATACCGGACATCTGTAGTAAATGTGTCACCAGCTGCAGTGCGGGGCAGGTGTACTCCTCGGCTATGCATTCA
Organism: Eurypyga helias; assembly: GCF_000690775.1. Classification (NCBI taxonomy): domain Eukaryota; kingdom Metazoa; phylum Chordata; class Aves; order Eurypygiformes; family Eurypygidae; genus Eurypyga; species Eurypyga helias. Next base: position 16,083 of record NW_010246660.1, read on the forward strand.
GTACTTGTAAGCAGTGTGCAGCTGAAGCAAATTTCCTGTGAATTTTACCTAGTCTGCAATCAGTTCTCTTTTTTTTTTTTTTCCTTAATGGTGTTTTGCTTTAAACAGTAATTGAACTTCTCTGTGTAATTTTCAAAGTTACTAATCTGGTTCTTGTTTGTATCTGACATGAAAGACTCATTTCCCCTTACCTCCACAAAATGTCAGTGGTGCCATGGACTGCAAGCTGTATTTTCTGACTGCATTTTTTTCATTAGCAGTAAAAATCTGATAAAGAGTACCATTTCTTATTTCTTGCTCTATTGCTCTTGAGGACAACAAGGTAACCTTCAAGTCAAACCTAGTTTTGGTACTTTTTGACCATTTAAATATTTATTTTGAGGTAATAATACAGATTCCTAAACTAGGAAAAGCCAAGGGGTATGGAAACACAGGAGAGGCAGAAATTTGCCTTCCCCCATCCCCAAATTCTATAGTGTTTAAAGGGTAAAACCTAGCTTTTGTATTCTCTTCTGCCAGTGCCTATGCAGTAGAATACGAAGATACATTTCAAAGATTAAGGGAATGCAGAACTCTTTAATAATAATTAAAAAGTCATTCAAGAACTAATTGTTAAGCTGTTCCTATTGTCTAAATATAGCTTTACCCTCAAGTTAAATAACATTATGTGGGTGACAGTCTCGTTTTTAATCATTTTACTTTGACAGTAGGTACTGGAGGTGAAGTGAAGACGAAAGTCTTTTTCTTCTCCTTCCCTGAACAATATTTAGACTTAACCAGATCCACTTCTCAAAACAGGCTGTTAATGGCAAGGTAGCATGCCCTGCGTTCAGTGTAACAGTCTCATGAGAGCATTTGAGATCTATTTGCTGGTAAAACTTCCTTGGAAAGGTAGGAATTCTCCTGTACTAGCTTTTAATTGCCGTGAAACACTATTCATTTGGAATGAACAAGCAAAGAGACACCCTGCCAACACCACCCCCACCCCTGTCTAAATAATTGTTGTAGATGGTTGTACCCTAAAACATTTAACATTGTGTAGAATCAGAATTTCTTTGGTAAAGGCGTGACGTGTATTAATGTTTTAGTTAGGAAAGGGGAGTGTGGTGCTTGGGGAAAACACTTAAAACACTGAACGTTTTGGAGGCTTTGTCAGAAGAAATCTTACTGTAAGGATCTGAACATTGCACAATATTCAGTTTCATGTCTTTTATGGATGTTTTCATAGTTTTTAAAAAGGTAGTGCTTGCTGGAGAAGATAGTCTGATAAAGTAATGTATCAAATAAACAGAATTTTAGTCTTGATCTGGAAACTATAAGGGACTGATAGTAGTTCAAAATGGGATAATGAAATTAGATCAAAAGAATCTCTAAAATTGCCTATTGACATTTATTTTAAAAAATATTTTAAACAATCCTAAGTCTTATCTTCTCTAAGGATCTTTCTGATTGGAAAAGAGATATGACACAAAGATCAAAATTTGCATCACTAGGATTTATTTTATGAATGGGAGTCTGTTGTGTGGCTTGTTTCCTGCAGTACAGGACAAGGGTAGTCAGCCAAAGCTGATGTGAGCAGTATTCATCTTAAAATAAGGCTACTTTTATTTCTTCACAGGAAATTGAAAGCTTCCACTGTAATAACACAAGCTTTTGTAGAAAATCATCTTCCATGAAGTTTGCCAGCAGGGCAGACTTTTCATTGGATGTTTTGGGCGGTCTAAAACTGCATCCTCCCTGCATGATAAGCAGTGTGTGTTGTGAACTGTTAGTGTACATTACACTGCTTGGCCAGTATTAACGAAGGGATGAACAAGCACATTGTTTCAGATCAGTATAAATCAGTTTAATTACATAGGTAAAATTCTTAATTCTTTGTCCTAAAAGGTGCCTTAGTGTTTCTGGCAGAGAAATTCTGAAGAGGGTTTGCAGTTCCATGGTAAGTGACCTGTCATTCCTTTCAGCTCAGTAACGTTTGCTCACAGTGGTAGAAGAATAATACAGAAGTAGTATTTAAGATATCTTAATTGACAAGTATGTTTTCTTATGCATAATGAGAATGTGGAAGTTGATAAATATGGGAGATAGATGGGAGAACTAGATTGTTTCATGCAGTGCACTTCAAATTTTGTCCTCCTTGATAGGTTATATATTACCATTGTGATACGACGTAATAAAAGACTGCATTTTTGAGTGGAACTTCCAATAAGCCATGTAGCTGTTTTCCTTGAAAAGAAGGATCCATAGAAGCTTAAAAGGTTATGAAGAAGCATGTTCAGTATATGAGCTTTAAGCAGTAATAACCTGCCTGTTGTTGCCTAATCCTCTTAAGTGATG
>NW_010246660.1:18441-25852 GCF_000690775.1 Eurypyga helias
CAGCAGCTGAATGATAATGAGCTAAGCATCTGCCAAAAAGTGTGGTTTGTAACTGCAATCTGGCACTCAGAAATTTTGATAATGAGCAAATACATTATTTCAGTTGTGTTGGCTTGTCTTAGATATTACTTGTTTTCAGTGCAGTTTTTCTGAAGTGCTAAAAACTTCTCTCAAAGGTATTTTGGACAAATGGTTCTGAAGACATTTGCAATGAGGGTAACCTCAGTAAAACAAACAAACAAACCAAAACCAAGCCCAAAACCAAAAATATACCCCACAAACAAAAAACCCCCACCAAACAAACCCAAGCTACAAACTTTCTCTCCACGTCAGTCCAAGGCTGATTATCAGGTTTTGTAAAACTGGCTTTGGAAGTTTACATAGGGAAATCAGTGGTGCGAGCTCATCATGTGATAGTGGCTGTGGTGCCCTTGCTGGTCTTTAGGATGATTTTTATTGTCAAATAACAGTGTCAGAACTTTCTCAGCTAAGTAACTATCCCGTCTCCAATGTATTAAAGGATTTTTTTAGATACAACCAGAATTACGTTTTCCTTTGTGGCTAATCAGTTTATAGGAATATTTAGGTGTCAGTTATGAAGAATGAACTCTTGGCAAGACAACTGTTAGGCAACAACACTTGGAGAGATGAGTGTCTCAACCTGGTGGTTTCATTGATACCTACTTAAAGCTGTCACTTAACTCGGTTGGACTCCTCTGCGAGGCGTCTGGCTTAGTCGTCTCGCCAGTTCTAAACCACAGTGTGACAGAGCACAGTGGTTGTCTCAACTGCCTTTCAGCTATGTAGATCAGAACAAGGACTCTAATCAGCCAGCTTAGAACACTGAGAATGAGTTCCTGCGAAGAAAAAAAGATTAAAAGCTTAGAAGTTGAAACCTGACCTTTTACTGGGGCTTGTTTGAAGTTGCAGTTTTATGTAAAGCCATTGCAGTTAATCTAATCTGGAGAAAACTGTTGCTTCCTCTCAATATCTCTCTATTTTTGTAGAAAATTGGCTTCAGAAGTGACTGGCAAGGTATCAGTGATAGTACTTGCCTTAAGGTATGTTTAACAGTAATTGCTTCAAAGTTAGGTGGGTTTTTTTCTCTTTTTAAATCCATCTGGGTAATTTTTGTAGTATGTTTATCTCAGTTGTTACTACTAGTGTGTCTCAGAAATAATTCTGCAGGGGGTAGGTAATGTCTTTATCAGTGGTAACACTTAGATTTTATAGAAAAATGGTACAAGAAGATTTTGAAAGACCCTTGAAGAAAAAGAAAACGGAATGTAGATAAAACTTAGTTGTCACTAAAACTCAGTGGGACTGTCAGCTGTTTGATTTCAGTAACTGCTAGTGCACAGTGATAGAAACAGGCTTTTAAAGGAATACTTTCTGATGGCATTGGGCAATAAACTCATCAAGTACAAGAAAACTGCACTTTGGCTGACTGGTCTGTTGAAGATGTTTCAAGATGTGAACCTGAAAAAGTTTTTGTGGTATAGATTACGTATCAGAAAGCGGCAGATGGGACAACGATAACGTTGCCACCTATTTTGCAATTCCACCACATGCCTGGGGCAGCAGTTGTAGCTTATCCAAGTAATTATTTGTATTAAGACACTACTGTTGTCTTCTGTTGTTTTGAGGGAACTTGTTTAACTGCCACGGAGAAGAAGCCCTGAGCATGATGTGATCAGTACTTCATAAATTACTGGCAGATCCTCTGCATGCCGTAGTAATGAACTATCTTTAAAAATCATCAGGGAATTAGTTTTTTGCCATTTTGCAGCTCCTGAAGGAGCTGCACAGCTGGCAGAGCATATTGCCCATTGCCATGCCAGCCTTGGCATCTGAAAGCCTGCCAGATTGCTGTGTGCTGTTGCGCTAGCCATGCAATGGTATGAAGACAGAAAGCGTTTTATTTGTTGCCCTTTGTAGGATCACACGAGTTGATGCTGCATTTAAAAAAAGTCCAGCCTGTTTTCTGAACCTATCGGGTACTTTTGTTGTGTTACCTGGGCAGGTTAGCCCCCATGCTGCAGGAATCTGTAGAGAAAATATGTTCTTGATGTGTTCTAGTAAAATTTTTATTCGTATCAAAGTTTGGAGTCACTCTGTATAGCCTGCACTTCGTGTTTTATGTAACTTCATTATGCTTCAGTATTTCTTTCATAATCTCCCTGATTTTACTAATGCACAATATTGCAAATGCAGTATAAAACTAGTCAACAGACTCGAAATCATTTGTGTATCTCTAAACCTCTTATGCTGATTAAAAGTGTTCAGGCTATTAGTATTTTTTATGTAACTGGGTCTAAATTTAGTTTCTGTTGCAGTCAAAAAACACTCTGGTATTGCAAACCATGATCCTAATCTGCTTCCCCTTGGAGCCGACAGCACCAGTTCTTCTGTGCAGCTTTTGTGTTTCTGTGTATTGATGATGTGAATAGTTAACATCGTGTTTACCATAGAAATTCAGTAGCATCTTTTCACAGTTCTGATCACTCTTACAGAAGTGTCAAAATACTACTTTTGTTCTTGTCTGAAATAGGATTTTGAATTACTTTTGGACATTGCTTTCATTAATTCTTGGCTCTTTAAAATGTGATTTGAGTAGCTTGTAGGCTACTGCTCCATTGGTTGGGAGGAAGGCATGGTTAATATGTTAAATTCTCCTGGTTCTTGTATGGAGGAGGCAAGAAGAAACGTTAAACTGGAAAAAGTAGAAATCATGTGTGTAGTCCACACCTTCCAAACTGAACAGCTGTAAAATATGCAAATACCAGCCTCATCCTGCAAAACTCACTCGTTCATTCTGTGTGGCCTGTTCTTACTGTTTTAACAACTTTATTATTACAAAAAAGCCATAAGGTCATGCCAGCATATATTAACGACCTTATTTCCCGCAGTACTGTGCGTTGCCTTTGGTCAGTTAAGATGTGTGGTCTGAGTTTCCCATGTCCACAGCCTGATGTAAAAAGACAGCTCTAAAAAAAAGACTGGATTGGTAATTGAGATATTAGAACATATAGCGAAGGAAGTCATCAGCTTTGTGTTCAGGGAACCCGTTGGGAAGATTGAACACCTGACTAGTAGCCTTGCTACTCTTGATATATAACAATGGGTGCTTTTAAACTGATGTACACAAATGGGTAATTTACATGTTTGGGGGTTTTTTTGATACAAAATTGAAGCGATTTCTTTTAACGCCTGTCTACATGATCTCAAAAGCAACTCGAGACTGCATTGTGTGAGCTGTATATACAAGAGTCAGTATTACATACCTGAGAGTACAGAACTTGAGTGCATTATAGTCGAGTAATTTTACTCCTACACTTGCAGGACTATTCAGCTGATTTTTATTGTACGAAGGAAACAGCTCCAAATTACACAGTTATTTCTTTGATCTGTGAATGGAATTTTCCTTTGCTTGTCAGAACATGTGCTCTAACAGTTTTGAAATTGTTCTAAAATAACCCTTCTAGCTACAGGGGGAAATACTTTTTCTTTAAATTTGAGCTGCCTAAAGAAACTAACCATCTCCTTGAGACTGGGGAAGGATATCTGCCTTGGTATTCTTGGTTTGGAAATAAGGTATGGATGGAGTGCGGAAAGAGCTCTACTCAGTGTGAGGTAAGGAGAAACAACCAAAACTAGGGTGACTTTTCTAGGGAGATGTTGTTCTGCTTTGCTTCAGAGGGTTAGGTATGCCTTGTCAACTGTTCCTCGTAGAACGAGGTATGAGTTGAAGATTTGGGAGGGGAGCTGGAGAGTTTTACTGACAGATCTTTCAGTGTCTGTGAGCCTGTCATGTTAGAAGAAAAGAATGGCATATATTTCTCCAGGATAAAACTAGGTTAGGATTATGAACAGCATCAGAAGGAGTTAGACTTTTCCATGGGTCACACAGCAGGGTCTGCTGGTCTAGGTTTGATGGCTGCAAGTGGTTTATAAAATGTTCTGTGCTGGGTGGTTAGGCTTATTTGAGTTATCATTTAGGTTATGGCTTAGGACAGGGTTAGGGGCACCAGGGTTACAAATTGAATTTTGTACTGAGTCTCGTGGTGAGAGAAGCTAGAATGAGGCTTGGTATCGATAAATGCAAATGGAATAGAGCACTGAAGGCAAATCATGGGTATTCTTGGCAACTTATGTCCCATCAAATGATACTGGGTTGACACCAATAAGAAATTGAAAGACTCTTATTGTCTACTCATAACCTTTTAATATGTGCAGCACTCCATTCACTGTCCCAGGTCAAAGCATGGGTCTGTAAGGTTTGGAATACATAGCTTTGTGTAGCTTGTTGGACTAAACAATATCTACTTCTGCTATTTGTTTCACTGTCTTGATCATGCCATTCTGCAGCTTAATAATTCATTAGATAGTTCAATCATATGCAATGTAATTCTGTGAAATCCAGAATTAAAGGAAGTTTGTGTAGTTGGGTTCCTAAATATTGAAAAAATCTTCCTAGTATTGAGTGATTTTATTTTAATATTGACCTTTTCTTTTTTAAATTCCTTGAGCTTTCTAAAATTGTGTTTGAAACAATACTAATTTCCTAAATGTACGTTTCTGTGAGCCTTGATTTCTTATTGTGGTTGCTCTGCCACATCTGTGTATTGTGGCTGTAAAAGGGCAGGTGCATGGAAGTCTCTGAACAGGGTGTTGCATATTGAAAGTCTGCTGCCAAAATCTGTGAAATCTGTCCTGTCAGCATTGCAGCACACATCTTACTTCACAGAGCTTTGGCTTCCTTTGTGTGACTGATGAGAACTGCTCAAGTACAGCGTTATCTACGTTCTTTCTGAAAACTGTCGACTGCTTGGCTGTGACTCCAAGGTCTCTTTTTTTCATTGTCTAGCAGATTTGTAGCCCTGGCGTTGGTAACCAGCCTATGACTCTAAGCAAGCAGCTGAGATTTAGCTAGCAAGGCACCTTGACTGTCTAGTTTGATTGGACATCAGCCTATGCTGACGAAATGGTACACTTCAAGGAGGACAAGGGGGAAAAGAGGGAGTTGGTGAAGACAGGCACGTTCCTACTTGGTTGTGTAATTATACATCTGTGGAATATGCCGAAGAATTATGTTCTGGATCATCAGCTTCACCCTATTAGTGACATGCTCATAATACTTTGCTTTATTCTAACTATCTCCTCAGGCACAGGGCCTTTTTCTCTTTTCTGTGTTGGATCTGTACAAGTCTTCCACTCCTTGATCTGCTCCAGTGTGTGGGGAGAAGAGCAGTTACTCTTTTACTAACACCAGGTATGTAATTTCGGTGAATAGGAGCTGAGTGTTCCCATGCAGCCTATGGAAACCGGAGGATGTGAGTCAGAACATGAGAACCTGAGATCTTCCCTTGGTATCAGCTGGGTTTCTGCACCAGGTCTCCATTTGTGTCTTTTCACTCGTGGGTACGGTAGATGGATGGTTATCTTACATGCATTTTCTTTTTTCGGTAGGGGGTCTAAACCTGAGAGAAGAGTGCATTAAAGCAGCATCCTTGTAATTTTTTACTCCAGTTTACAGTTCCGTACGTTCTGGCTTTTTCAGATACCTCCTCAGTTCCTTTGGGACACCCTGCGTTACGTATTTTCTGAGAGCTCTTTGCTTTGTTGTTTGCACTTTTCTGGGCTTTTCAGCTTGCAGAGGTGACAATTCTGCAATCAAGCCTAAACTAAGATGCAGAATTTCAGTAGCTCAGAGAGCTTTGGGGTTATCTTGTAACACTTGTAGCGTATTGACTGTTTATTGAGAGAGGAGTTACTGTTCTTCGGGGATGTGGGTGTATGCCTGTATGGAGCAAGGCTGATCTCTGTTTGAATTCTTCAGTCATTACATGGTATATTAGGCTGATGGAAGTTGTCTGCCTCTGCGCTGCTGCTTCTTCTTTAACCTTGTTGTATGATTTAAATAGGACAATTCATGGATCCCAATAATCTAGTCACAAAATCTCTAGAAGGTACGAAGACTCTGTCATGCAGTGTTTGAACCATGAAGTCTTTTACTCCTTGAAAAACATAACTGAGGAAAAAACATGTCTTGCTTTCTATGACTTCTGGGGAAATGTGATGTGCAGAACTGTTAAAACCAACACTGTCTTTTCAGAACATTGCATTCCTAATGATAATGTGGAATCTTCTTCAATGATAAAATATTAAGGATGTTCTAGATGGTGTTTTGAGTGCTCTTCGTCATATCCAGTAGCTGTAGAAATAGCTCATTTCAGAGTCCTTTTTGCTAGTTACTGCTAACCACATCATTAAAGAATATGGTAGAAGGCGTTGTAGTTCAGACATGAAAAGTACATTCTCTTGCTCAGTCAGGTGAAAGTACCTGAAGAATTTCAGTGCAAACACCTCCTCTGTGCTTTCCTGTGTTTGAAAAGAAATCCCAACATAAATGACTGCAAGTGCAAGTCATTTCAATTCAAAAAGGGAAAAAAAGGACGGTTGTGATACCAACTCTACAGTTGGCCAGCAGTAAAACTGGTGTGGCTAATGGGTGTGATGTCTTGCCTGCCACGTTCATATCCCCTGTTTCAGGTTCCTTCCTGCCTCTGCGCTGCGGCAGGTATGGCACTAACAACGCAAAGCCTGTGCCGGGGCCTGGGGCATGTCTTGTCTCAGCAGTGGTCCGAGACTGGAGCTTCGAAGGCCAATGCGGGACGTTGGTGGTGCAGCTCAGAGTGGTCATGAAGAAGCTTCTCTGGAAAAGCAGGATGTAGTTGTGTCTCTGCCCAAAATAAAGCCTCTTTTCAGAAAGTACATATTCGAACCAATGATATTTTTGTGTTTGAAATTGCTTTCTGTGTCTGAACAAACTGTCCTCCGTGATAATCAAGTAACTTAAGCCTTATTTCTGATATCCCACTTGAAAGGGTAATTAATTTTTTTCTTTAACTCCCCTTTGTACAGATATTTAAAATCTTCTGCAGAAAATATTAATTTGTTTTCATTATGTACCTTTTTAAAGCACAAGTTTCCTAACAGGTTATGCAAGCCTTTGAAACAAAAGCAGCTATAAAAAGAAAACTGAATGAAACAATTTGCATAGCAGTAGCAACCCGGTTTTGATACATATGCTAAAACAAATGGAGATCTGCAGGGCGAGGGGAAATAGCCCAAATCTAGAACAGTTAAACAAATCCAAAGTAAATCACAAGAGGGTTTTCTGCAATTTCATGCCAAAGACTGCTGAAATATTAGCGCTGTTCTACTTCAACATTATTTCAATATTTTGACTCATCTAGTGGTGTGCGAGCAAGGGTAGACTGAGATTACTATATTTTAATTTTTTAATACTTTGGCTCTAACACTTTTAGGCTGTGTGATGCAGAGCAGCTTGTCACTACACAGCAGAGCACTGTGTTGGGCAGTGGGGGCTGCGGCCTGCCCTGGCTGG
>NW_010246660.1:25894-30055 GCF_000690775.1 Eurypyga helias
CAGCCACGTTTGAGCAGGAGCAGCAGCTGCGAGGGGCCAGAGACGCCATGCTGAGGGGACGGCTACTCTTGGAAGAAGGCGACCCATGCCAGAGGAGGTAACCCCTGAGGGAGTGCAGCCGTGGGTGTTCCATGCCGGGGTGGGGAGCCCCGAGGGGTGACTGGGGTGGGGACAGAGATGCGTAGTGGCAATGGAAAAGCAGTATGAAGAAAAGAGCAGTGGGCAAGGACGTTCTCACACCATCCCAACTGCCTGCGTCTCCCATTGCCTGCCAGGCGGGTTGGGATGGGCCGAGGGTAACTGGCTGCAGATGCAGGTGAGTACAAACTAAAAAAGTGGGGAGGAGGGCTGTTTGTGTGTTTATGCACTTTCCCCTCCTCCCCCAGTACTTGGATCAGGGATCAGAAGTTGATGTTCATAAATTAAGAAAACATTCCTGAGTCCAAGCAATTCTGCCTGTGGCAGGGCCGTGGGTGGCCCCCCCCCCCCCCCCCCCCCCCGTCCCCCCGCCTCCACCCCAAGGGCCTCTTGAGGCCTGCTGACCTGAGGGAGGACCACAGGCCTGTGCAAACATTGAAAATGGTGTTGCCATGAGTGACTGACAGCAGTATTACAGACCCATCAAACATCCCGTTTGCTACAGGCACCTTTAAAAGGCTTATGCAGTGGATGATTTTTTTGCCAGATAATTAAATTACATGGAATGTGGAATTTCCTGGAACCAAACTGCTGTTGGGTTAGCCATGTTGCTTGCGGTATGGTTAGGCAGGCATGAGCCAGCCCGCATCAAAGCAACAGATAAACTTGTCATTTAGGAACAGACACTAACGAAGTGTGAGCTGCAACCATATGTGGAACAAACATCTTGACGGCGTCAATCGTGACTTTCTCTTTGCTCTTGTCAAGCAGAGCGTAGCAGGTGCACCGCATGCTGTGGAGGAGGCACATGGAGAGATCCTGGCCTGGGTAAGCAGAGCAAAGCACTGAAAGTCCAGAGTTAGTGCTGAAGTTTTGGGAGACATGGAATTCCTGACAGAGTTCTAAGAGAAAATCTTTATTTTTCAGCTGGTACTTACAGCCTCAGACACAAGGGGTGCACTTGCATTTCTGTGTGCCTAAATTTGAATTACAGCGTGTCTTACTGACTTTTTAGGGTTGAGTTGCCTAACATATTACGAAACATCGGAATACATTTAGCTACACATCTCTTGCATCTTTCATGATACTGATGCTTCTCTTTGGTGTTGTACCTTTTGCAGTTATACTACTATTAAAGCTGTTGGACAAAGGCCTCATGGTTTCCTGAGGTGGTGGATAGGGGACAGAATATGTTTATGTGAGGTGGGAGTTGTTAGTCTGACTGCTGGAAAGGCTGAGCCTGTTCCAAGGAGACTTCATCCTACGGGGAGATGGTAAGGTGAGGTGGTGCTGGCTGTGCCAGAGTCATCCTACCCCCATTCTGAACAGAGTTCCTCCTTACCTTTTCTCATAGCAGGGCACACACATTTGTTCTAGCAGTTTGCTGAAGAAAGGGAAGAATCCCACCTGGTCAGGGAGAGAAAAGAGGGGCAAGGCCCTCTCTCAGCCTGCTAGCTTCTGCCTCTATTAGCATCTTAGCTAGAAGGCATGGTGTCGAGACTTTGGACAAGATAATACAGAAGTTTAGATACTGTGATATGATCACAAGCTCATAATCTTGGTACCATGTATGCTTAGGCTTGAGGTATTGTCCATTGCTTGTGAGCTACATGCACTGATGAACTACCTGGTGAGAATCTACAGATATTTTCTCTGTGGCTGCAGTTGATGTTTTCAACTAACCACTCTGGGACGCCAGGGCTGGATCCTCTGGCCAAATATTTACCCATCTTTTTGGTTGCATTTTCCAACCTCTGCTGAGTTTTGTGTTCTGCATTAACATTTTTACTTCAGTACAAGGTAACTACTTTTAAGATTAGTCTGCTGCATTCATAATGGTGACTACTAGTGATGGTCCATGCTGCCATGAGCACTAATGTGGTCAGCTGTCAGTCACTGAGTATGTCCCACCATGACACTAAAGCTGAGTGTGATCAAGATGTATGCGTGGATGTCAGCTTTATTGTAAACAAACTGGACAGGAGCTGCAGGTGGGGTTGGGATAAAATAAATGTGTCGTATTAACAGAAAGGGCCTGCTTGCTGTTGCATTTTTATGTTGTCAGGACAGGAATGGAGTACATGTCAGATGGTTTAATCTAGCTTTCACAGCCCGGAGCTGTTAAACTTAATTTCCTGGGCTCGTAAGGCCTTGGGTTGGTGAAAGTGTAAAGGTGGCTTTAAGTGCCAGATGGGCCAAGATACAGGGCCTGGACTGAGGAAAGAGCATCGTTTTCTGTTTGTTCTGGTGGTTTTTATCTGCTTTGTTTTTCTTTCATTTTATTTAAGGTACATGCTTGAAGCTCCAGAGTTCCTTCTGGCATGTGTATTAAATTCATTTGGATAGAAATGGGGGAAATAAGAGTTAGTAGAGGAGTTGCACATACACTTTACTTTCTTGACTGACTTTAACATAAATAACTTGTGAATAAGAGGTATTGTTATACAAGGTGTGATTTCTAACTACTCTTTAAATCTTCCCAACATGTCAGGAGTTCCAGGAATCTTCTGACATATGCTGTCATAATATTCAACATGACGTGGACTCAGATGTAGAGTTACAGGCACTCATGCATTAGCATAGGGCATATGGAGAAACTCTGGCTTGTTAGAGTGTATTAAATTGTGTAGTCGTGGCCTTTGTAAATGGCCTGTACAAATCAGAAATTTGCTAGTCCAGCATAAATATAACTGCTTATAATGATCACAGAAAAAATTTCAGGTGTTGAAAATTAGCCTGATCAGAGTGATAATAATGATGGGACACAAGCATGTTTTTTATCCCATGTTGTGGTTGGCATGTAAAAAGACTGTTCTCTGTTGGTTTGCTTACTTTTCTTTCCACAGGACTTTAAAATCAGATATTTATTGTGATATAGCCAGTTATCAAACCTCATTACAGTGACTATGTAGTGAATCATTCACTGGGGACCCACGTGGCTGAGTTACAGCAAGGTTAGAGTATAACTCTTGTCCCTGATTCCTCCTGCCATATCAGGGAATTAAAATAGAGTTTGATGAGTAAGTTCAAAGGGATAGCCTCTAACAAAGCAGACATCTCGCTGCAACTCGTGGCTAGTGCCAAACATGTAGATGAGATGAAGAAGAGTCATAAGAACTGAACTTTGAAAAAATAAAGCATTATGTGATGGCTCACATGGTATTAGTGATCTCACTTCAATTACATCTTGATGTGTGAAACATTTGTTTTTGCAGATGAGCCTGAATTTTCTCTTAAAATGGTAGGAGATACTTGTAGAGAGGAGGAAAAAAAAGTCAGCTGGCCAAACTTTCTTCAGCTTTGCAATCAGAGGCTTTAAAACTAAGGATGGCCATAGAGGGACATTGATGTCAGAGCATTACCTTGGCAGAAAGCTAACACTTGTCTGTTCACCCCTCGGGAGAGTGGTCTGTTGACCCCGGCTCGAGGCCAGGTGCCCACCAAAGCTGCTCTGTCACTGCCCTCCTCAGCTGGGCAGGGGAGAGAAAACGTAACAAAAGGGTCCTGGGTCGAGGTAAGGACAGGGAGACATCACTCACCAATTACCATCATGAGTAAAACAGACTCGACATGGGGAAGTTAGTTTAATTAGTTACCAATCAAATCAGAGTAGAATAACAAGACATAAAACCAAATCCTAAAACACTTTCCCCCCCACTCCTCCCTTCTTCCTGGGATCAGCTGTGCTGCTGATTTCTCTACCTCCTCCTCCTGAGTGATGCAGGGAGACAGGGAATGGGGGTTGTGGTCAGTTCATCACACACTGTCTCTGCCGCTCCTTCCTCCTCAGGGGGAAGGATCCTCACACTCTGCTCCTGCTCCAGTTTGCGGTCTCTACCACAGGAGAGAATCCCTCACCAACTTCTCCAACGTGAGTCCTTCCCACGGGCTGCAGTTCTTCACAAACTGCTCCAGTTTGGGCTCCTCCCATGGAATACAGTCCCTCAGCAGCAGCCTGCTCCAGGGTGGGTCCCCCCGGGGTCACAATCCTGACAGCAAACCTGTTACAGCCTGGGCTACTCT
>NW_010246660.1:30132-58165 GCF_000690775.1 Eurypyga helias
CTACCAGGGAATCTCTGCTCTGGCACCTGGAGCACCTCCTCCCCTTCCTTCTCCACCAACATGAGTGTCTGCAGAGCTGGTCCTCACACATATTCTCACTCCTCTTTCTGGCTGCAATTGTACAGTTCCCACACCCCCTTGTCTTCCACTTCCCCTCACCCCTACTTACACATGTTATCCCAGAGGCACTACCATAGTCGCTGATGGGCTTGGCCTTGGCCAGCGGTGGGTCCATCTTGGAACCAGCTGGCATTGGCTCTATCAGATATAGGAGAGGCTTCTAGTGGCTTCCCACAGAAGCCACCCCTGTTGCGCCCCTGCTACCAAAACCTTGCCACACAAACCCAGTACAGGTTAGAGAAATTGTTAGGAAAAAAGAAATCATGAAAAATTGAAAAACAAGACCATGCAGCATGCAGGGAGTGGACTTAATTGGCTGCGCTGGGAAATCATCAAAAGAAGTCCTTTCTCTTGATTTGACTCACTCCAGACGGTCTTTCTCAAGTTGTCACTTGCCTCTGTGTGTGTTAGATTAAATGGCATCTGTTTCATTTTGCTGTACAAGTATGCCTGAACATATGAAGTGAAGCGGTTGGTTGATCACATTTTATTTTTTTCCTAGTGTAAGTGTAAGGTCTCCAGGGGATCATCCAATAAAAACTGGAAAGTGCTACTGTTAGAAATAAAAGCAGAGCCCTTGAAATCAAATGAAGCTTACATGTAATTATAAAACCCACACAGAGATGGAAAACCAAAGCCAATTAGCAAACGTTATCATTTGTCTCTCTCTGGGAATTTAGCTTACAGTCTCCACTCTTTGTTAGTACCAAACATGAACGTGGATTTGATTGTCAGTAATGCTATACCATTTTGCCTGGAGAAATAAGACCCTGCATGCTTCGGTGGGCCTGTTTTGGAGACAGAAGTTTTCCAATTCTGGTGTGGTAGGTTGACCCCAGCCAGCAGTTAAGCACCCCCACAGCTGCTTGGTAACCACCTCCCCGGGCAGGGTAGAGAACAGGAAGGTAAAGACAGTTTACAAGTGAAGGAAAGAGCGGAGGGTAAAAGTGCTGCGAAGGTGCACTCACCAGCTCTCATCATCAGACCAATGTCCAGCCAGTCTCAGAGCAGTGGCTGTGTTGGAAGATCTTCCACCCCCCTACCCCAAGTTTTTTATCACAGAGCATAATGTCATATGGTATGGAATATCCCTTTGGCTGGTTTGGGTCAGCTGTCCTAGCTGTGTCCCATCCCAAATCCTTGCCCAATCCCAGCCTACTTGCTGGGGCAGGGAGAATGACAAACCAGAAAGCTTTGATGCCATGCAAGCACTGTTCAGCAATAGCCAAAACCACAGATGTGTTAGCAACACTGATTCAGTCACAAACTCAACACAGCAGGGCATGGTCTGCCATGAAGGAAGAGCTCCATTCCAGACCTGGTAAAGCACCTTTGGATACCAGCTTTCAGAATGAAGCAGTCCTTCCTTGTTAGGTGAATTAGGTGCTGTAGCTCTGATGGCTGATGAGGATATTAACATTACTGGCTATCTAAAAGAAAGTAAAATAAGGATAGTCTGGAAATTGGTGAAGTATCACAAAAAGACTCAAGAAGTTAGGTAAACCTTTAGCTAAACTTAGGTTAAAAGTTTCACTGCTGCTTTTGTGTGTGTGTGTTTTCACCCTCAAATGCTTAACAATTTCACAGAAATAGCTTACAAGTGGGCTTTAACCAAATGCCATGATGATTAATAGGATACTTTGATACATTAAACTCTGAAGAGATGAGGTAACATGAGCATTGAGAAGAGGGAAGGACTCTGTCTCTATTGCTTAAAAATTAAAGTTGTGTGGGAGGCAAAAGGAAGGTGAGAGAGAAGGAAAAAAACACTTTTCTGATTAAATCTTATAAACTTTCTGTAAGTGTGACAAAATATCTAATCAGAAGGGCATCAAAAAGCAGTGCCTGTAGGGAATAGATCAGTTTGACTGAGCTTTAATACTAATTTTCATCCGAAGGTGGCACTAGTCTTTTGCAGTTGGAGGTTTTGTTGAGAGAAGGGAAACACCAAGAAGCTCTGAACTAATCCAACGCTTACCATTAATCCCAAACAAACCATCATTAGTATCTGGTTTTATCCTGCTTAGCCCTTGCAGGATAGTGAATTATGTAACCTTTGTTTTATTAATGTTTAATGGATGCTTATTATCAGGTAGGTTACCTCCAAAAATGGGAGGGGAAAAAATTTAAATTTGCTGCTTTCTGTTCTTCATTGTTTATTTGATGGGTATTTAAGGAGTTGTTAAAGGAGTGAGTGGATACTTTATGATAGTTCCATAAATAGACTAACTTAGAACTTGGAATAAGCACATTGGTGAAAAGCGTCTATTTGAAAAATTACATAGACCTTTTCTACGTAACTAGCAGATAATGTTGATAAACATTACTTGAAAAAGAACTAGAAAACCTTTTATTTATAGTAAAGAATTTGATCTGATACTCAGATGCAAAACCACCTTAAAGTCTTCTAAATTAACGCCTTGTTGTGTCCTTATACATGTAGGTGTGGCATGAATAAAATGACAAAATTTCCATGGGTGCCAAGTAAGGCTCTGTATGCTCAAGATCTTGGCCTTTTTAGGGAGAGGAGTTTGTGCTGGAGTTGTGAAAGGAAGTCACTAGGGGACCATTGCAGGGAGGGGAAAGGATTTTGAGGTAAAAAATGTGGAGGAAAAAAATGTCCAGTGCCACTTGATGTTAACCTTTTGACATATGTATGATGCAGTATTGCAGTGGCTAGTCAGCAGATAATTTCAGAGCAGTTATTCAAGTTGCATCAGATTAAATGCTGGTATAAAAGGAGAAGAAAAGTTTTGTAAGCCATGATGGAAATGTGTGTGGTGAGCAGCAGACCTGCAGCTGATACTCTGTGATTCGAGCACATATATTGCGTGATAAGATTATATGTTTAATTCCATTTGCCAAATATTTACTTTCAATCTCTCATTTTTCCCAGTTGATAATGATTCATTATCAAATTGCCAACATTTTCTCGGTACTCATAGAACTCCAGAGACAGGAGAAGTCTCAACAGTTGATGTACAAAACTAATTCATACCCATGCTGAAAACGATGCAGTAATGGAGACTCCACTATTTTGTATGGGAAGTGTTGGTACAGTGGTCTCACCAAAACCATAAGCTGGACAGTCCTGACTTGATGTGAAACGTGTGGAAGCTTGTTGAAGATCTTGCTCAAGTGCACTCTCAGCTTTTGAGTCTTTTGTGTCCTGAGCTTACTCACACAGCAATTCAGCTCCTGCAAAAAGCCAAAGATTTTATTTGTTGGAACAAAATCCAAAAAGCCCTTTTCCTGTGTATTTGAGGTGTTGCGTCAAAGTTGTGCCTGCATCAGAGAGCTTCACTTGACACACGTTGATAAAACTTAAAGGCCTTGCCAAAAGTGACAGACGAATCCAAAGGAAATTTACTTTTAAAGCTCTTATTGGGAGATTTCATGCTTGTTTGGGTTTTGTGTGGCTGGTTGGTTTTTAAATAAAAAGAAGCTGGTCATTCCACTTACATAGTAAATGGGTGCCATCTTGAATATTGTTGAAAGAGTGCTACAACTGTAGATAATCGTTCTTAAGTCAAAGTTACAGCCTCTCTCTTCTAGGAAACGTAGCACATTGTATAAGACTAGAGGAACTTCCCTATAATTTTGAAGGCAAAGTTTGATGTAGACAGAGGTAGAAATGTTCTGAGGAACATGTTTGCAACTACCTTTCTGTTTTACTACTGCGGAGAGGTTTTGTGATATTTGAATGATCTTAAACTGACTGACAACATTTTTAACATTTGGTAGAAAAGAGAGCAGCTCTTTTATTAGGTTAAGGGATATCTTTTGAACAGACAAACCTTTTATTCCTAAATACATTTTTTTTTCCTACTAAGAGGTTCTGCTTTTGACAACAAATTTTGTCTCTGATGTTGTTACACCATCATAGCTACTGCAGTCGTATATAGCCATGGGGAAAACTTTGAATCATACAGAAGGCTCATGATGGTGTTTTGATGGTGTCTTCAGAAAGTATGAGTTTAATCTGTCTATAAAAGTATACTAGGAAAGTCAAATCACTGAATTATTGGGAAAAAATGCCAGCAATTTTGTAGACTAAGACACACAGCATTATGTGAATTTTCCTGTACCTGCTTTTATCTGTGAGCATCGAGTGTTCAGTATATTTTGAAAAGCTGAGAACAAAAAATTAAATTAGGTCTTTTCCAGGTACTTCCAATGATTGAATGAGTTTGATTTCAGCAAGTATGTTGTAGGACACCTAGAAAATAGTGGATTCAGCACTCCAGGTGATTTAGAGACCCCTGATGTTACTGCTGATCCTCTTATTGGATGAATCAAAGAATTGTTCCTGCATATAATTAATTTTGATTTGCCCCTAATGTGCAGTAAAACTCATAATGACCATTTCTTATCCTTTGAACCACAAGATACCTTTGTATTAGTTCATCTCTTAGTTCAATAGTTCCCTAGCTGTTTAAAATAATTGTTTTTATAATGCATGTATTTTTCTGCCATCTTGCACTCTGTATGCTTGGAATTTCCAACAAGTACCAGCTTGTTGTGTTGCTGTTAAATACTATCAGGAGAGAAGCAGAAATGTCAGTTTGTACTTAGAACAAAATAGTGCCAGCCACAGAGGTTTGAGTATCAAGATCCTGCAAGGCATGCTTGACTCTATTGCCTTGTTTAGATATTTCAGCCACGACTCTTCTTCCTCTTTATCAATTGGAAAGTAGGAAGGCAAGAGTGTTAAAAATATGGCTAGCTTAAAGGGAAGGTTAAGTGATAGTTTATTCAGCTGATAAACATCCACATTGTGACACTTCTACTAATAGAGTGTGCTTTGCTTGGCAGCCAACAGGATTATAATAGCCCATCATCTCTTGGAAATGAAATTACACTAGAGGTAAAAATGTAAAACGTTAACATTGAAGGTAATTAACAATTGAGTGCAACAGCAGTTGACAGGGTAGTTTCCCCACTGGGGAGAATTTCAAATTGAAGCTGAATATCTTGTGAAGGCTTTCTTCAACTTGAAGTTCTGAGCCTTATAAATAGTGGATTCAGAACTGAGACAACCATCTGAAGTCCTCTGTGCTGAGTACTTGTACATAAGGTGATGGTAATGTGGGTATCTGATCATCCATTACTAGGCAACTGTGAACATGAACTATTATGCCTAGTGCTTGTAATGTGTTCCAGGAGCCTTGGCTGAGACATACAAATAGTCATTTGTTGATATGAAGTAGATGAAATAACTGCAAAATAGATAAACTCCATCAGTTTGAATTGATCTCGCCTATAAAGTTATCTAAAAAATGAGACCGTAGGATAAACACTCTCTGACATATTTTTTATCTTTCTGATATATATGGATAAAGGGGTGAATTACAAAGAACTTGGACAGAGTTTAACCGTTGCCTGAGAACAAGATTGACTTCTGATCAGAAAGGTCTTAATTCAGAAAGCTATGAAACCTTAAAGCATCAGGAACTGGTTGATTCTGAGGGGTAATATGGAGAAAGTTGCCAAGGGTGTTAGCAGAGTCAAGTTCTCTAATATAGCAGTTGTGTTCAGAAAGCTTAAATTCAGCTGGGGCGTTAGGTTGTTTCCAGCAAGGGGAGCTGGTGCCAGCAGCACGTTGAGATGGCAGTGTGCTTGGAGTGGCTGGCAGGATGCAGTAGTCCTTGGGTATGGGTGAAAACAGCGTTGTCTTATGCCAAATCTTACAAAAGTCTGTGTGTGCCAGTGTTCTGACATCCCAAAAAATGTGGGGATTCCTTTGATTTTAAACAATTCAACAAGTTGCTAGCAGAAGAAATGCTAAAATACTGTTTTTATTCCTGCTCCCCCCACCTCCCTTCTTTGCTTTAGGAATTACAGTAATGGAGAGAGACATCCTATAGAATTCAGAATCCTCCTCCAGTGGTTTTGACCCTGTAGTGAAATACAGGAGGCACTTTGACTCTGGTGTGGACGTCCAGAAGTTCAGCAAACAAAATCCACTCTCTTGTAAACTGTGTACAGATAACATAACATATACATAACTTTATACAGATGTTAAGTTTCCGTAAGTGTTACCTCTATTCCCTTTTCAGGGAGTTGTGCCATATTTTCTTTCTTTTCTAAACATCAGGTATTCTCTGCACCAGATTTGACAACGTGTTGGAATAATGCTGCAACTGGAGAGAATCCCAAGGTAAAATACTTGGGCAGAGCAGAGAGCAATGGCTTCTTCTCTAGCACCAGTTATATCCCTAGGCTGTGCCAGGTAGCGGGGAAAAGTGAGTGTGCAGCCCTCTGCCGCTGCTGTCAGCAGGATGGGTGACGCTGTAGGAGAGATCTGCACTGAGCAACACGTGCACGTGAAGTAGCAGGTGGTTGTCTGAGCCAAGTTAAGAAAGATGTGCCTAGGCACATTAAATCCGGCTCGAATAATCTTCATCAGTGAGGACAGCAGATTTATGTTCCTATGAACAGGCTGTGTCTGAAATAGCGGACCAGGCTCCCAGAAGGGATTTTCACAGGCTTTGGCAGGCAGCCTCCGGAGGGATTTTCACTGGGTGGGTGTTCCCAGAACAGATCGTGCGCATTATTTTAAGGGAAATTTAAGAAATTATTTCCCCTCTACTCTAACACTTGGACAAGTTTGAAACTCTTCCTTGTCGGCTTTCTGCTCTGCAGACCTGGCTGCAGGGTGCCTGACAAGTGCCAAAGACGGTGGGGAAAGTTCTCACAGCTTAATGCTGTCTGCCCTTGTATTAGGTGTCTAGAGAGTGTGCTGCTTCTGTATGCCCAGTGTGTGAATACGCTTAGCAAACTGAACGGTGGGAACTGGATGATGTTGGAGGAATGGGAGGGTGCTTTGCTCCCTCTCTCCACTGCAGACGGGTTGTGCTACTGTAAGTGTGCACACCCAGCTACACCAAGTGTCGGTGAGCATTGCACAGTGACTCTTTCCTAAGCCCACCAGCACAACCAACCCAGTGGCTGAGCAGAGGGGGGAGCGACCTGGCAGTGGCATCCTGCACAGAGGCCACAGCTGCCCTCCCCTGCCTCTGTCCTTAGTTGCAAACCATGCACTGTGCTGACTACTGAGAAAGCATCTCCCAGCTGGTTTCACTGAATGCCCTCCCCACCAGACCCTGGTGCTCCCATTGTATCTGTGTGCCCCAGGGCCAGCCTGGGCTCTGCATCTCCTGTGCAAAATTGTATCTTGCCCAGGCAAGTTAACGTGATTGATCCGGCAGGTCAGGATCAGTTCTGCTAACACCAGCCAGGTGAGGCAGTGCAGACTGGGGGAAGCCAGCAGTGTTTGGGAATTATAGTGGGGTTTTTTTTTTCTCCAAACCCTGGGGAAATCTGTGACAAACTCCTTCACCCTAAACCTGGTTGCTTCTTAATCCACTCTTTCTGTCCATGTAGTAAATACAAACAACCCCTAAAACAAGCAGTCCCCATGTCTGCTGCCGTCGCTCAAGTGCAGCGCTGGTGTGTGGCCCCTCTCCAACTCCCAGCAGTGCAGGTGACTCCCGCTGCAGTGCTCCCTCGAGGCACAGTGTCCGGGAAAGCTGTGTCAGCTTGGAGTGGTACAAGGCTCCATTTTGCTACCACTTCAAGAAACCTTAATAGTTTCAGGAAAGAGTTAAAAAGTTATGTGTTTTGTTTCTATAACTACGCTGTGCCATCTGCTGCTTTTCATCCCAGCAGCCATGAGGACCTGCAGCTATGTGCTGGTGGTCCCCAGGCCTGTGCTCTGGAATAGCACTAGCAAGACTCCCTAGCGAAAGTGGCCAGGTTTTTCCATGCTACACAATCCATACCGGTGTCATTTTATTCATCTGTACTTTGAGGGTCTGGCACATATGCTTAAAAATGTAGTGGGCCTCCGTATGCTGCTGATGTAAACAGGCTGGAGTCCCTTGGCATTTGAGAAGGCTGGTTCATGCTGTCTGGCAAAAGGCGTGTAGCATTTCAGACATTGGTAGACACAAGCACAGGTATTTTACATTTTCAGTGATCAGTGGAAGTAAGATGAGGGGTAATGGGTTT
This sequence comes from Eurypyga helias, assembly GCF_000690775.1. Classification (NCBI taxonomy): domain Eukaryota; kingdom Metazoa; phylum Chordata; class Aves; order Eurypygiformes; family Eurypygidae; genus Eurypyga; species Eurypyga helias. The sequence goes on from NW_010246660.1 coordinate 38,266, forward strand.
AAATTGAAAGTGTGGAGATTTAGATTAGAGATCAGGAAGAAGTTCTTCCCGGAGAGAGTGGGGAGCCACTGGCACAGGTTGCCCAGAGAAGCTGTGGATGCCCCCTCCCTGGAAGTGTTCAAGGCCAGGCTGGATGAGGCTTTGAGCAACCTGGTCTAGTGGAAGGTGTCTCTGCCCATGGCAGGGGGATTGGAATTGTATGGTCTTTAAGGTCCCTTCCAACCCAAACCATTCTGTGATTCTACGCGAGGGCTTTTCCCACTCTTGCACTCATTTTACCTAAATTCAGTGCTGCTGGTTGCAGTAGGATTACCCCAGATTTGTAAGTGGGTGTGAGTAGACATGGGGCTTTCCATTCTGCCCCACATCACTTTGTACCTTACTTTTACCCATTTAAATCCTGATCAGAAACTGGGAAAGCAGTGGTAGACCATTGCACAGTGCTGCCCACTGATGTGGTTTCTCACAGTAGTTCTATGCCCAATTCATTTCAGGACACAGTTAACTGCTATTTAAGTGAGATTAGTTTTGAATGTGCTACTGCTTGGAGAACAACTCTGGATAACCAGGTTAAAAAAAAAAATCTGTCAGACTTCTGAGAACTGACTGAACTGTCTATTTTGATCTAATGTTTATTGACTTGAGTCTCCTAATAACCATGTGGCCTAAGGAAAGTCCATAGACAGCAGTAACCCACAAAATTTGCCTTATGGTCTATTATCTATACTGGAAAGCTTGTCTTGAAGGTATCCATGCCAGGTGTTTGTGTTAAAAATCATGAATCAGGCTTGGGAAATATATGGTTTGGGTTCTTTTGTATCTGCATTTCTGCTTCTGAACATGCTGCCCAGGGAGGTTGTGCAGTCTCCAAATTTGGAGACTTTCAAGCCTCAACTAGGCAAAGCCATGTCTGACCCATTCCGGTGCTGGAAATGATCCTTCTTTAAGAGCTGTCCAGGGATCCCTTCCAATGGGCATTTCTGTTATTTTGAATCTGAATTACATTTATCAGCTTTTTCCAGAGTTATAAAAACATGAAATTAACTTTTGCAGTTGTAGGAAGTCACGAAAGTAGAAAGGAAGCCTTCTAATGTTGAGACTTGAGATAACAAGCATGGCAGTGCTATAGGACAGTAGTGCCTGAGAACCACTTCATAACAAACTTGAATGCAGCCTCAGCAAGTTTCTGGTTTGACCTCGAGAGTTAGCCCAAGAAAGACACTTTGCGATCTGATTTTTAGGAACATTGGACTTGACAAAGTGATTGTCCATCTTGAACGTACGTGGTGCAACAATAAAGATCTGTTCCAGCTGCATAACCTTAGGACTCTGTCCAGAGGGGATTCAGTAAGTTTCCCTCAGTAACACGGAGCTCCTATGAACAAAAACACCTTCCTCTTTATAGAAGTGTGTGGGAAAGTAAGGCTCTCGGCTATGTAATGTGCTGCGGAATCACCGGCATAACAATTCTGATCAAAGCTGACACCTCCCGTCTGTTTCTATATGCAGTCTGCTCAGCATAGATCATAAGCAGATGGCGTCATGGTGTCAGTGTCTCACAAGTCATGCTGCAGTCACTGGCTGTTAGCTAGGGCTCAGTCAATGCCTAACTTTGCCACTTTACCCTTAATTGTTGAGTGTGTTTCATCCATAGAAATAACCTTTTATCCATCTGAAGCCAACTGTTTCTGGTTTCCATGGCGTGGGTGGCCAGAGAACAGGTTTTCCCACCAGCCAAGCTGTTCATCTTCCAAAGCTGCCTGGCTGCAGTAGCATTGTCAACAAGTTTTGCAGAGGATCAGGGGCTGGTAATGCAGATCGACTCCCTTCAACCCATTTCCCATCTCTTTGCCACCCACATAGGTATCCTGATTCTCAAAGCAACACATGCTTTCACTCTCTCATCCTACTAATTTGTTAGCTGGGCTAGCTAGTCATCTTGCTTTACTCCACTTGATCTCACAAGCTAGCCAGAGTGTTGGAAGAATAGCCTACCTTCACGTAAAAAGCCTCCCGTCAGTCAAGGATTTTGGAGGATTGGATAATGGTTATGTAGGGCTTAACCCTTATTATTTGTGACTACTACTGAACATCTGGCACTTTAATAGGAGTTGTTGCTGGCTCAAAATCCAATCAGCTAAATTCTTCCTCTCTGATTTCTCCCTGAAGTTGCAGCTGAGCATATTCAACTGCTTTTAAATGACTGAAATTAATTTTTCTCCTTTGTGATTTCCTCTTTGGCCCTATCAAGAATTGAGTTTGAAATTATTCTCTCTACTGCTCTGATTTAGACCCTAATCAGCAAAGCTGGAGCAAATTCCAGGGTTTCTTAAATCTCTTTGATATTGTTGAGATCCAGAGTCCTGGCTATGTCCCGTTCAGAGAGAGGTTGCTGCTTCAAAGCTTGGATGTAAGGCCAGACCTGATGAGCTCAAATGACCGTGAATAATCTGTGCCCTGGTTTAACTGGTACCTCTGTCAGACTATTGGGCAGCCACTTTTAGTAACGCAGCTGCAATTCTGTGATGTGACTTTTCCTATTGATGGCTCTGTCCCAGAGCCCATGGCATGGGATGGACTTTGTCCGATACAAAATGAGTCTTAGTTTGCAGAGACAAAGCTCCAGGAAATTAACTCCTCTACTCAGCAGCAGCTTCCGCTCTTCGTGGATTTCTGCGAAGAGAAAACCACCCTATGAGTGTCAACAACACCTGAATGTCTTGCAGATCAGAACAGCCAAAGTTCAGCTGCTGTCCTCTCGTTTGACACGTGTCAGTGTTCAGGAGTGAGGCACCACATCAGTGATTTATTTCAAATAAAGCAACTGCAGACAAAACTCCAAAGCAATTTTCAGCCTGAGTAATCACTGCAAATTTGCTCCAAATGTTGAACAGATGGAATCTGTATATGACTTCTCTGAATATAAACACAAGCACCCTGTCATATTTCAATTGCTGATGTAACAACACAATGTGGCTCTTTCTAAAGGGAAAGTACATGAATTTGGGGGTCTGATTATTTGTTTTCTCAGTGCAGTAAAAGATCTGGTGTATTCACTTGCAAATAACACATGACAATTGCCAATTGGTTTCACTCCATTCAAATATTTGCTCAGCAAAGCGGTAGTACGAGTTCACTGCAAAAGGTGTATCCTTGATATCAAAACCAATTTATGCTTAATTTGACTTTGTTATTGCCACATTTGGTCACTTCTGATAGGAAAATCGGCATGAGAACAGATGATGTGAGAACCACCATGGAAGAGAGGGGTTCTTTTCTTGAGTTATGGCCTCCCCTCTGGTTGAAGGGGAAGGAGGCCTGGCAGTCCCCAAATAGGGCTCTTCTACTGCCTCCTCACTTGCTCTCTGACTTTAGGAAAGTCTCTCACCAATTCATGACTGTATCCATGAACTGAGAATAGCTGGCTATTTTCCTTCTATAAAATGTTTTGAGACCTGTTGATGAAAAATCACAAGTTAATATTCAACTGGTATGGCTTGAGATTGGTGTTTCAAATGGGGAGAGCGAGGCTCTGTTCTACCTCTCTGCCATGTTTGTGACCCTGCATAACCACGGTTGTAGCAAAGGAGGAATAGGGGAAAGACCTCCCCTACGTCTCCAAGGAATGACTGTAGGCCCCGCAGGCTTCTCTAGGTTGTCTGGGCCAGTTGTCCTGACCTGTCATGGGTGTTTCCCAGAAAGGACCTGTGCCCTTCTCCCCAGTGCCTCCATAGGTGACTGGGATCACAGTTTCCCTATGAATGTGTGGAAACTCCACTGCTGTTCTTTCCCTTGATGCCTGGCTTTAACCTCTCTGTATTTGCCTTCTACACCAAAGAATGAGCTGGGTTATTTCTCCTACCTTCTTCCTCTCCCCTGTGGTGGGCATCCTAGTGTTGTTTTCACCTCCTGAGCCCCTGGGATTGCTATCCTTTTCCCCCTTCCCCATCTGCCATCTCCAGACCTCCGAGTGATGGGAGGTGTCCCAATACCACCCCTCTTAATGCATGACCAGTGCAGCAGGACTCTTCCTTCAGAAAACTTAGGCTGCTGCAGACAAGTCCCTAAGCATTTCCTGCCACCTTTTTCCCAGTTGCATAAATTCATTACATCCGAAACATATCCTGAATGGAAGAGGGGCCAAGCAGCCAGATGATTGCTGTAGCTGATTGCAGCGTCTGCTACCGCCTCATTAGTATTTTAGCTTTCAGACGTAGTTGCGGGATAGATTTGCTAGTTTCATTTGCTTCCAGCAAAAGCTGCTTTAGGCTTACACATGTGAGGCCAAGCACCCCGAGGGAGGATTTAACATGGCAGGCCTATGTGTTAATGTTTTACATAATGTTTAATAAGAAAACCAGCTGTCGTTTGCTTTTAGTCAGTTGACTGGATCTTCAGCAGTTTCCAGTACTTACAGCAACTTCTTTCCTGCTGTAGATGTTAAAGGTGTCAAAACCTCACACACAGTATAATGTTTGTGAATGTGAGATATTCTGAAATGTGTGCAGGAATTTCCAGCTTCCGCTCTTTCATTTTAGATCCTGCTAATATCATCTATATAAATACACAGACATGCAAATTTTCACACCTCAAACTTCCTTTTACTTCTCTGTTAGCTTCCTCCTCTCCTTTTTAATAGACATCCTAAAACTCTTTGCTGTTGGCAGGTTCTCATCACCAGCCTCCACTCAGGATCCAGTTATATCTGCCCGACTTTTTATATTTTTTTCACTCTTTTCCACCTTTTTTCATCCACTAGAAAAAGAGAGAAGGGGAAGGAGGGCTAGAGCAGTGTTCCCGGTACAGATCTCCCAAGGGACCAGATCTCCTCCTCTTGTGCCCATGGAAATGAGTTGCTGGGATCTCTCAGCTCTGCCATTGCTGTCACAAAGTGCAGGAGTTGATTCATGAGCTTCTAATAGTGTCACTTGCTGACTCTGCTGCTTTGTTTGTGAGCTTTGGCTGATCAGATGTTTATGACAGGGTCTTGCTGTCTCCCCTTTGAAATCTATCATACTGAAGAGCTGTCAAAATATTTATCAATACTATTGGTAACTGAGAAGCATGTAGTCTAGGGGCTAAACGGCAATTTGAAATGTTGTTTTTTCACCTCTGCTATTCCAAGTCTGTCTTCCGTGTTTGTGTCCCCTGTGACGTGTGAGCAATTACTTTCAAACATACAGGTTCAGTCAGGTTTTTGATACTCTGAATATTTTTTTTTTGCTGTTTTCCAGTGATGGGTGGTGTGTCATGTCTCACAAGTCACAGGATGGTCTCCTGATTCTCACATGATCAAGTAAAGGAAATGTATATTACTGCCCCAAAGCCCCTGCTAGTCCCTACTTGCTATGTACCTTTTTCAGTTATGTTCTGAGTGGCCGCATAAACCTTTCCTGGCTACATCACTGCTGAGCCTCAATATCCTTCAACTGGAATCTCATCACCCTAAATGCACTTTGGTCTGTACTGGCGTGTTTACGTTTGACACTGTCGCTGGGAATTGGCGACTGCTGATTTCAACCCACTGTTGCTGTTGGGTAGGCTTAATAACACTTTGCAGCCTGATACAGCACCTTCCTGATACGCTAGGTAATTCTTCTAGTAATGCTATGTATGAAAGTTAAATGAAAGTAGATTCAAAGATATAGTCGTCTTCTAAGTGACAGAAAAGGATAGTCCGGTTTTCCCCTCCAGTCCTTGATAGAGAAAGCCACAGTTGAAAAAAATTCAGACTTTGGAAAATAAAGTCTTGTTGAAAAAATGTTCATTACTATGTTCAGAGCTAAGCTTTGTTTAATAAATTCTGTGGAGAAGGTAGTACCTAATGTTACTGCTCTGATGCTATGCTTTAGAGCTTTATCGCTCCTCAATATCGCTGCCTGGGGGTAGTCTCCAGTACCATGGATCTAACTTGTACTGGCTTTCACCCTGCATGTTTTTTTTTTTTTATCCTGCTCCTGAGGGAGGGGACTTGCCTTGTAGGATTCATCTTTTTTAATTTTTCAGGACCCAGGTCACGAGCAACTATTTTTCCTGTTCACTAGTGCCACTGAGAAAGTTCAGTTTTGCTTTTCTCTTTCTTTGGTGTCAGATAGAAGATGCTTTACTGAGGAAAGAACAAGGAAGGGCATGCCTCTGGGGACCTGACCTCAGTCAGGATGTGATACTGCAGATGCTGCTGAAAGAGAGACTGACCACTTGAAAGATCATGAGATTTGTGTGATGTTTCATAAGATATCCGCTTGTTCATCCACATGAAACATAGGTAAAAAGGTCATGTTGTATTTCATTGTATTGCTCTTCCAAAGTCAGAGTGTCGTTTTGCAAACTATGTAATTTGCCCTACAAGTGTTTTGTCATATGAACAATATTTAGCCCTATTGGCACTTTATAACTTTCTGCATACTTTAAACTGCTGAAGATTTTTAAATCTTTCCTGTTTCATACAGCTTTCACTGCTTGAATCCTTGAAAAAAAACTTCAGGTTCTCTGTACTTACACTTTTGAGAGATGATGCCGTGCCAGAATGCCTTCACAGATCCTGAAAACAGTAATTACAGAAATGGAAGTTACATATAAGCACCAGGAACCTGGGAAGCTGCAATGTTTGTAGCTGCGAATAGATACATGGCCTGGGAAAGCTGAGCGTGGTGACTGTTGGTAACAAGAGAGGCATGTAAGAAATGTGAACCAAAGCAAGTACTTTTCTTGCTTTTCCCATTGCTATTTGTAGTATTACTTTTGGTCACGCATGGCTTCTCTGAGGAAAGCCTGCACTTAAGTCTCTTATTGGTCTCTACTCTCTGTGAGCTTGTGTGACAATCAGAGCTGTGGAGGGAGAAGAGAAAGGGGGGCTACAGTGGGGAGAACAGGACCAGAAGGCTGCTGGGTGAATGAATGCTGACTTAGACATGGTGAGAATTTCTTTCCCTTCATGGAAAATGCTAATTAAAAAAAACAAAAAAAACAACAACAACAACAAAAAAAAAAACCAGCAGGGTTTTAAAATTATTTTTATTTTCAGCAACTAAACTCCAAGAAACTGTCAGTTTTTCACATCAGCCAAGTTTATCTATATTTTGGCTTTCCAAAGAAAAATATAGTTTTTTAAAAGGAGCTTTATTCAGAAAAGTATATGGCTGAAACATGGTCTAGTTTCTCTTTAGATCATATAAATCTTTCACATAAGTTGTATATTATCTGTTGAAAAAAAAGCTTTGAAACAAAATTCCTGGCCAGCTTCAGGCTTTTACTCAGCGCCGCAGCTGGTCGGAGCTCAAACCAGACTGAACACAGGTTGCAGTCATGCTGCAAATGACCTTCCTCCAGCGTTTCTGAAGGTGGCTGGTTTTTCACTGAATATTTTTGTGTGGGTACTTCCTGGCTTGTGGCAGCTTTGCACGTAACCAGAGCATCTCCCCTGTGCTGTATATAGCTAGTGCTGCAAGCGCTGTGTCTCTAAGAAAGCAGCTGCCTAGGAGGATGAACACCTAAGCCCTGAGCATCAGGCTTGGTTGTACTCGACAGAGGTATCTAACATGCATAAAGAGGGCTCAGCACAGCTTTCGTGATTCCCAGGGTGTTGATGTCCTCCTAGCAAGCGTTAAAGCAGCCTCAGAGCTGCTCTGATTTGGCCTGGCTCATGATCACCGGCAGCAGCATGCTTACGGTGGTTAGATCTCCCCACGGCCCTTCTGGGAGCGCTTTCTCCCTACAGGGCATGTACCCTGGGCATTAACAGCACACAGAGTTTATCCTGTCTTCTCAACACCACCTAAGATTCCTCAATGCAGAGGCAACACGTGCCTGCCTCTTGGAACAGGTTTACAGCTGCTTTGTGTTCCTGGAGCTGTGCACAGGCACTGTTTTGACCGCCAGGATCCCGTCTAGAGGAACTGAGTAAGACAGTCATGAAGTCAGCTTCTCTCTGTAGTGAGGAATTTATATTAATGTTTGTATTTTCATCTAATACGTGACTTGAAGTGAAAGGAAACATTTAGCTTATGTTATCTAGAAACACAATCCTCTCTCTGTTGAGTTGTGACATCACTGGTGACGAAAGTCTTTCATTGCTGATCTCAAACAAGGACATTTTCTGCAGCTAACTTTTAAATAGATGAGCAGATCCTCTGACAGACACCCTGAAGACATTTCCGTGTATTCTGAAACAAATTTAGTAACGATATTTTTCCTAACAAATGGTGAATTATTTATGATAATTAAAGTAATTGTTTTTTTCTTCTTCCCCCATCATCTTGTTGTAAATAATTTCTTTAATCCATCACATGTTAAGAACACTCAGAGAAAAGGAAAAACCTAAAAAGCCATCACACCCAAAACACTGCTCTGCCTCACTGATTGTTCTCACAACCATTAGCTACTCCGTGCCCCAGTTCAGTGGAGGTGGCCTCTGAAAAGATTTCTTTTGTTTTCTAGAAACCTTTTTGTAAGAACAGTATCAAAAAGATGACAGGGAACAACCACATATATTATTCACAGTTAATACCAATACCCTCTTTTGGTCTTTTTATAAGTGACACCTGGTGAAGAAATCTGTGACAACCTGCAACAGAGCAACCTACTTAGCTCTGCTTTGAGGTGGGCCTGTTCTTGAGTAAAGGACGGTTCAAAACTTTTTGCAAAAGCTATTCAGTACCTTTTTTTTTTTTTTTATAGCCTCTCTGCTGCCTGTTTCCTTTGTAGGGCCATGTACACTGCCACATTCACGTCCAGCATGCTGCTGACTCTGCATCGTTCAGCTATGACCTGTCTCAGAAAAACAACCTGAAAAGATAATTTCAGTCTCAAAATCGACCCTTCACTTCCAGATCCATCCTCCTCTGCTGTAGATAACTAACCTAATTGAGGTTTCAGGTGGATCTTACAAAGTTGTGCCTCATTTCTCTCCGCTAGTGGTAGAAGCCAGGGGTGACTGAGCTCCTAACTTGTTTGACTTGAGTTACATGTCTGAAGTGTGGTGGGATGAATCCAGGTTACCACCTCATGGCCTTCCTGCATCTGTAGTGGAGTTAAAAACAACATCACAGAACACAGGACCCAGTCTTGTGCGTTGGAGGCTGCTCTTGTTATTCACAGTAGGGTTTGCAGCAGTATTTCCTATGTGCTCTTTGAGTCCCTTCTGAAAGCAGAACTACTGTTTTCTGGGCAGGCTTTTTCCATGCGCTTACTGCCCCCTCCATGCTGTGTGGACTGCAGTGAAGTGATTGCCCCATTCACGGTTTGCTATCATCCACTTTTTGCTGATAGGAAATTGAGGGAGGGAGAAAGGGCAGGCAACAATATCCCTGAGATCTGGGCTCTTGGGGTAGCATGGTTACCTGCACTTTTAGGGCTAGTCCTCTCTGCTGAGATCCAGCCCTTTTCCAGGAAAGTGTTTGGGATAAGACTCTGTGTCCATATAGTTAAATAAAACAACATCCAGTAGTGAGCACTGGACAGTAATTCTCCATATAACTTGATTGGCATGTTATTCCCTGCCATGGCTGGGCCGTGCCAGTTGGCAGTCTGTGTGGCTGAGGGAAGGTGACGCTCCAGAGACTGTCCCTGACAGGCAAGAGGGAAAACACTGTGCAGCGTCTGACTTCCTCCTCGGTCCCCTGACACATTCCAGCAAGCCTTACTTCCTCAAACACTCCTGCATGCCCTATGCCATGCTGCATGGCATGGATATTTCACATGCACTTGCTATAAAATTATCCCTCTGCTGAAATCCCATGATGTGTTTAAGTCCCATGATTTCAGGCGTTTTGAATTAAACACCCTCCCCTGTCCCAGCAATGCCTTAAGGCCCCAAAGCATTGCATGGGCCCCAGAGGATATGCAGGGCCACAGTGGGTCCCTGGGCCTCAGTCTGGGTCCTGTTGTTGTTTACCAGTACAGATACAGGCAGAGAGGCTGGAGGTCTGGAGCCAGGTACCTCCGTGGGGAAAGGGCAGGTGATGGGGTTGCTGACTGTAAGACCTGGAGATGAGGGAACTCCTGGTGTTTAGGACAAATGGAGAAGAGCCATCTGTAGCACAGAGACACTGGCAAAAAGCTCTTCTTTGGGCCAACAGTAATGTCATCTTGGGATTGATGCAAGCTGATGGTGCAGCCAAAAAGTCATGCCCTGAAGGGAAGGTTGAAACCGCTATTACCTGTTGGGATTTGTCTGTGCTAGTTGTCCAGATCTCCAGCCCATAGTCTAGGGCCAAAGTCACGTGATTCATATGTCCTATTTGAGGTGTCTAAGAGATATTTAGATCTTAGTGAAGCAAAGCACACCCTAAAAACAGGTAGACAAATGCACGAGGAAGAGTGACTCTCCCCTTTGTGCTGGGACTTCTCAGGAAGGTTGACAACCTCAGCCTGTTTTGGCTCCCTCCCTAACCCCCCAGTGCTATTTGGTACCCGCTTTAAATGCAGAAGTTGTGTCCAGTAGGAACTTATGCACATTTGCCACTTCTCTGGGCTCTGGGACTGACAGCTAGAACAAAGCTAGGATGAATGAACTTGATCACAGATGTGACTATCTGCCTCTTTCAGAATAATAATTTTAAAAAGGCAGTTATTTCTGATAATTTTCCTTCATGCAAGTCTGCAAAGCTTTTTCCCAACAGAAATAGAAAATGGGAAGTACTTCTTTTTGTCAAACATGTCCTCTCTTAAGTTCGATGGTTTGTGCTCCTTACAACTGTAGTTACTGATTAGCAGCAAGTGGTTACTGTTTTCTATTGTTATATTTAGAGCCTGGATATAAATGGTGCAATCAAAGTAGAGGCAAAAAATAATGTAGTGCTTCAGACTTGCAGTGTTTTGAAACCAGCTACTGCAGTCAGAGGCTGATGCACTAAGCCCTGCTATATCCAGCAATACCGGCAGGAGTTGGGTATGTGTGTCTGCAATGTGGGGAGTTCACAGCAAATCCTAGGTGACAGGTCTTGTAAATAAGCCAGACATGACATCTGTAGGTCACAACCTCTACCAAAACCCAGTGCCTGCATTTCATAAGGCTCACTAGGAGGCACGAGTCTGAACTTTTTAGTATTAAGCCACTAGCCTTAGGCTCTAACAGCTGGAAATTATGGAGACTCTTACCAACTAATGAATGCAGAGTTAGGCCCTGTCAACAGATCACTGAATGCTAATCCTTTACTCCTGGCTTTGCCCTTACAGTGTTGGACGGTGGTGAAGGCCCGTCTTTAACAAGTTGAACCTTTGTAACTCCATTTTCTTGCCTACAAAACAGGACATTGGGTGATCATGTTTGCAGAAAAGATCACTGACGAGAAGTAGATGACAGCTTGGGGCTATGGTTGTTTGCCCACATGCTGAGCAAGCCTTTTCTTTGTTCTTGTCCTTTCCTTCACCTTGCCTGTGGTGTTCTCTACAGGGAACCAAGTGGGAAGGGCCATACGAGGCCGCCTCAATCACACCTGTGTTTCTGTGCTATTATCTGTTAGCTGACCCTAGAAAGGCTGCCACTCAGCCCAGTGGTAGGCTCAGCAAATCATTCTTGGGATGTGCCTTGCTCTCTTCATTGTCTAGATACAGCAGCAGTTAATTCCCTCTGAATACTGTCCATAATGTCAAAGGAGCAGCCATGGCCTTATTTTACATGTTTTGTGAAAGTGGAGTGAGAGTAATGTTCACATGACGTTCATTTGGAACCTGAATTCGACTGGGTTCACTCAAATGTTTAATCAGCATTGCTCAAATGTTTTAGCAACTTCCTACTGAACCACAAGACTATAATAAAACCTGAAACTGAGCAATTTATTTGCAAGCCTCTAAGACAATTCAGAAAATTATCTTCATTTCAGAAATGCATCCTCCAGGAGCACAGAAAGGAAAAGCAGTAGCTTTCAATTTCAACCGCATAGAAGAATTAAATTTAATTTTTAGTTAGACTTTTGCACATTCACATCCTTCCTCTCCAGGGAAATTGTTTTACTAACAGCTACAAAGCTTTCCAAGCTCCGAGGAAGAAACCAGAAAGGACTGCAACAAGCAGATGTTTTCATAGGACATCAGGGTTATGCATGTAATGCAGACATGGCCCAAACATTGTCCCAACGCCTCCTGCTCCCGCAGTGCAGCCTGCCAGTGTGAAGACTCTGGGGACACCCAGGGGGTTTAGGTGGGGGCTCTGGTTCCCTTCCGCCAGTGCAGCATGCACCAGATGAGGCTGAGCAAGATGCACCTACTTTCCTCCCTCAGTTCTGTCACCATTTTTGAGACTTACCTGCAAGAACCTCTGCCCTAGCCTTTGCTGGATTAGAAAATGCCACTGTCTGGTATTGCATTTATACAAACATCCACTGATGACTTGGTGCTTCTGCCAAAATGGCTCCTCTTGTGGCTGAAGTGTTTGCCTGTGGCATACATTCAGTCCCTTCCTCTGCTTAAAGGGAGTCAAATTCTTACCAACCTGCCCTGGTGGCTAGGAACTACTCTGGCTTTCTGCCTTGCCCGTTAAAGTTGTGATTAAAAACCAAACCAAACCAAACCAAAAAGATTAAATGTTGGCTGGAGCAGAGCTGGTAGGGAAGAGTAAGTTGTGCACTGACTTGGCAGTTACACTGCTGGCTGCTGTCCTGACCAACAGTTTCATGTGGACGAATCATTGAAGGAAATGGATCAACAGTCCCAGGAGCAGGGATCAGGCTCTGGGGGATCCCCTCATCGACCTGTGCAACGGATCTGTTAAAAAATTTGTACTCCTTTTTTGTCTCTCAGGGGATTCAAAGGTGTCAGTCTTTGGTTTGAGAGCTGGTAATGCAGGGAAGTTATCTGGTGAAAAAGGACCATTTTCTAGAACTAGAATTTGTGTCTTTGGCATGCAGCAGGTCTGAGTCCCTCCTACATCCTCTCCTCCTGTGCTAATCCAAACACAGTCTTTTAAAAAGTCAGGAGGCTCGTGATCCTCCTCCTCTCAGCAAGATTCTGCTGACCATGCTGCATTTCAGTACTCTAGGCACTGTCTGACCAACTGTCTTCTCATGGAGAAAAAGCAAATTTTTCTTGTATTAGCATCACTCCTGGAAAATAAAGTATAGAATAGAACAGACTAGAATAGAATAGACTACTTCAGTTGGAAGGGAGCTACAGTGATCGTCTAGGCCAACTGCATGACCGAATCAGGGCTGGCCAGGTTAAAGCATGTTATTAAGGACACTGTCCAAACGCCTCTTAAACAGACAGACATGGGGCATCAACCATCTCGCTAGGAAGCCTGTTCCAGCATTTGACCACCCTCTTGGTAAAGAAAGGCTGCCTAATGACCTGTCTAAACCTCCCCTGGAGACACGGTATGCTCATGAACTACTTTTGCCATGGCTATACTAGGAAATATCTTTACTTAATTAGCTGAGTGGATTATAACATTCACTGACAATCACACACAGAGGTGCACTTGGGTTTGGGAAAAGGCTATATTGTATGTGGAAGAGTTAAACTGAATCAGTTCTTCCTGCAGAGTAGCCAGATGTGGTTGTTTTCCTCTCCAGGCAGAAAAGCCCAGCAGTAGCCTTGTGAGGATATAAATCACTGTGAAGGCTTTCTGTGAAACTCAGCAGCGTGGGCTGAGAGATCCCAGTTTCATCTTTCTTTGATCAGCTGTGAAGCCAAGTCTGGTGAGGATATGGTCTTGTGCTACCTGCAGGCTTGTTTGGGTTTTTTGGGTGATTTTTTTAACTTTTTCATGTCTTAGTTCCGAGTTCCTAAGTCTGGTTTATTTGCTGACCACAGACAGTTGAAGTAGTGTCTGTGAGTTTCTTCTGAGCCGTGAGGGGTTGGACAGTGAAGCATTGGAAGTCTAGCTGCTAACTCAGTCGCTGCTAACCAGAGTCCCAGGTGCTACTTGGAGCCTCCTCAGATTAGTTTTTGAAGTTGTATTTTTAGAAATTATCAATTATTAAGATGCTAACAAAAGCCATAAAATATATTTTAAATATTGAGTTTGCTGTTCTTTCAGCAGCAATGGCTGTCTGTACGTAAAACCCCAGAGAGACTGGGTGAAGACCAGTGCAAAATATATTATTTTTCAGCCACTGGTGACTGATCAGATGAGCACAAGCAGTTGGTCCATCTCTGCTGTTACTCTTTCTCAGCAGTAACGTATCTGACTAAAAAAATTGTTCTCAGGTTTTGTGCATGGCTTGAGTCCCTCTCTCTGGGCATGTGCAGTGCTGAGCAATGCAGCTAAGTTTTTCCCATGAATCCAGTCATATTTCCTACATCCTAAACTGTCCTGATGGCATATGTACCTGTTCTGGGGTCATCATGCCCTTTTGCTTGACTCGGATCAGGCACATGTGCCGCTACATCAAGATCAGCAAACACATCCCTTCTGGACCATTAGCTCAAATGTTCTATTCTCTTCTAATTTGGGAATTGGGGAGAAAAATGAAACCTCTGTGACATTAACTTGGTGAATACTTCTGTTTATCTTGAAAGGCAGAAGTAGGCTGGAACTGAAACTTCACAGCTGAAATAGTTTGATCATATCTATTTTGCTGGGCTGCACCTTGCTGGGAGGTAACTTAGACCCACTGCAGAGCTACAGCTATCTTGTGGAAATGCGGATTTGTTTCATACGCTAGTAGTATTTCTCTTCCATCTTCTCCATCTCTTGCTTGGTTAAAAACTTCTGTTATTGATCTGCATATGTCATTTGATAGAAAATTTCTTGGGCACATCCACATGAAGCTTGTGGATGATGTTTACTGCTCCTTGGGCTGTAACAGTAGTTGTGCATCAAATGACAGAATGAAGCCTGAGAGATTGGAATTTCCTCTAAAAGATGAAGCCTGTGAGAATTCTGTCCACCTTCTAATCATGTACTAATTATCTATTTATAAAATTCTCCCTAGTTCTATTTATAAGTTAAAAAGACAATTTGTGTTAAATCTTGTTCTGATTTAAACCTTAGCTCTTAAATGTTATTTTTGGATGTCAGTGATTCAGCCCTCGCCACACAAGGAAATGCTTTTAGCCCAGAGTACAGATGGGAAACCTGCAGCAGCGCACTTCTGCGTGGCTGCCGGGAGGCAGGACTTGGTGAGTAAGAGGAAGGCCATGGGGGTGTAGGGCTGTGCTGGAGTCCTGCCCACCCCAGCAGGACTAAGGGGTTTTGAATTGGGGTGGGGGGGAATCAGTGCTTCTCATACCACTTAGAGAGAAACAGGAGCCCTCACGCTCTGCTTCTCAGGGCCCCCTTGTAAACAAACACAGCTTGAGGACCTGGATAGTGCAGAGTCAGGCTGATTTAAGTTCATTATTTAAATAGATACAGTGACTGTCTTACTGAATCTCAATGAACTGTTTATGTGTGAACCTCTGTTAGAAGCCTTACCCCTAATCCGACACCAGGAGAAAAGAAGCCATCACGTTTTCATTGAGCTGCAGTGTTTCGTTTTATCTCATAATAACAGTTCCCCTACTTTATTACCTTCGTAGTGAGGATAAGATCAAAGCAACAACTTTATTAAAAAGCAATCAATTCTAATCAATTTAATAAGCAGCAAAGGAATTGCTTTGACTAAACGAAAAGCTTTTAGCCAAGTCTCTGTCAGTCTGTGCTTGCTGGCACTGCTGGTGCTGCGGGTCTCATTTCCCCTGGTCCCTGCCCCATACAGCCCCCGGGGCAGCACAGAGCTGACCCACAGCCCATCAAGCATCGGCCTGCTTTTCCCACTCTGGGAGCCCTTAGTCTGTTCAGCTCACAGGAGAAAGGCCTGCGTAATTACACCTTGGAGACTTTCCTGGAGCTGCGGGGGGGAAAAAGCAGGCAGGCGAAATTTTATTCACTTCTAATCCAAGCAGAATTTACTCAGCTCTTGGTATCCAGCTCAGGTCATTTACTTCCTGGGGCTTTCACATACCAGGGCCCCATTTCTGGAATTCCTCCTATTCTTTAAAACACAAAGCTCCAGTTACCTCCCAGCTTCTGGTGTTAACTATGTTCCAGGCACCAAACTTCATCCCTTTGCAGACCGGTTAGGTCAAGATACGGCTCCTCCAGAGGAGGCTGCCGTGAGCAAGGCACACCACAGTTCAACAACTTAATTTACTCTTCAAATTGTGCAGCTGCTCTGGAGTGCCAGGCAAGAAAGCCATGGCTGGCACTTGCATTAGCATTACCTTCAAGGTGGGAAGCAGTCTTTGCTGGCTGGCTGTGCCTGGTCTCTCCCAAAGGCTATTTCTGATGCACACAAGCTGGCAAAGAGGAGCAGGGTAGAAAAGGAAGGGAGAGCAAAATAAATACACAAGGCAAAGGCTGAAACATCAGGAAACCATCATCTGCTGTAGCCACAATTCAGAATAGTGACTCATGCAGGACACTCTGGCAGCGCTGCAAAGGGATGCACCTTGCCGTAGACAGTGCAAATATTGCAGCCATGTATATATCCTGATTACATAGGTAAAAAGTTATGTAAAAATGATGAGCATTTTTATTGCATGGCACCAGAATTTCCTACAGAAAAGCAGCCTCAAAACTTCGTCAGGTCTCAAATCTGACTAATTACTGACCTCAGCAGTGAATTAAAAGAAGAAAACTTTTATTTTTGCCTCATAAATTAGAACACTGCTTTTCGGGTCTCAGATATCTTTGGTACAAGGGCAATATTTTAATTGTTTTAAAATTATAAAATATGACAAAAGCCTGGTAAAACATGTCCTTATTGTGTATTCTCACATGGTCTTGGGAGGACATTTGGGAATGATTATAATGTTCTGCGGAGCTCGTACTCACACTTAAAAGCAATAAATTATTTTGGCTCTTGAGCAGTGAGCAGTCAGCACTGCATCCTTGGAGGAGGCCAGAGAAGTGTTTTAAATGCTGTCACTGGGAGTCTTAAATCCACTCAGGACTCAGTTTGCGTATTTTGTAAGAGCAGTGATGAGCAGCACAAAGCAGAGTGATAGTAGTAATAGCTACCACTGTAATAGCTGTAGTTGGGTGAAGAACAAAGTCCATTTGTCAGAAGTCAATTGTTAAGAGTTTACACTCACTTGGGCTTATTTGAACTAACAGACTTCTGTGGTGAGCTGCCAGTAAGGTTAGCTCTCAGAAAGTGAATGCTAATGCAGAGTCTGTGGATTGCTTTGTCAGTGAGGCAGAAGTCCCATCTGCTTCATGTTACCAGTAGGGATTTCAGAAAAGCTGATCATGATCTGTGTGACTTTCCGTTGCACAAATGGAAAGACCCACATTAGAAGCAAGTGCCTTGTAAAATGAAATTTTTACTCATTACATAGAGAACATCTTTCAAAAAAGTATATAAGTAACCCACAGAATTCAATTCCGTTGGAGATATAGGTTGTAAAGGTCCTATTCCTACCTCTTGGTCTTAATGCTACAGACTTCAAAACACTTCTTAGTTAAGACCTATCCCTTACCCCCAAGGTGAATTGGGGGTAACGGTGCTTTAAGGGTTGCCTAATTACATATCCAACTGTGGGTCTCTTTCTATGTTCAACTCTTGTGGAGAACATAGCAGTGTCATGGAAGATTTGACAACAGAAGTGAATGAAAGAAAAGGAAATGTCTTTAATAAAGGGCCTGATCCAGCAGTACTTAATGAGGAAGATGTCGTAGCATTGCTTTTGAAAGCAAATTGAATTGAGCTTGGCTAAGATTTGAGAAGTTGCTGATGGATTTTGATACTGCTGTTATAGCTTTTAATCCCATAGGTAAGCTGCTCTGACAAGAAGGTGATTGGGAGCAGCCAGCATGGCTTCACTAAGGGGAAGTCATGCTTGAGCAACCTGATAACCTTCTACTATTAGATGACTGTCTTGGTAGATGGTTGTCAAGAGCAATGGGTATTGCCTACCATGACTTCAGCTGTTGACATGGTGTCCCAGAAGATCCACATAGAAAAGCTGATGAAGTATGGGCTGAGTAAGTTGACAATGAGGTGGATTTAAAATTGGTTGAATAGCCAGGCCCAGAACATGGCAATCAGGGAAACAAAGTTGGAGGCCAGTAACCAGTGGTTTACCCAAGGGGTGAGTATTAGGTCCAGTCCCACTTAACATCTTCATTAATGATCTGGCTGATGAGGCAGAGTGTACCCTCAGCAAAACTGGGAAGAGTGGCTGATATACTACAGGGTCATGCTGTCATCCAGAGGGATCTTAACAGGAGGAATGAGCTGACAGGAATCTCTCATGCTTCAACAAGGAGAAGTGCAAAAGGCCTGCACCTGACCAACATATGCTGGGGGCCACCCAGCTGAAAAGCAGCTTGACAGAGAAGGACCTGGTGGACGTGAAGTTGAACAGGAGCCCGCAGTGTGTCCTTGTGGCGAGGAAGGGCTAGTGGTATCCCGGGCTGCATGAAGCAAAGCATTGGGAGGTGATCTTTCCCCTTTACTCAGCACTGGTGAGGCCACACATGGAGCGCTGTGTCCAGTGCTGCGCTCCCCAGTACAAGAGAGACATGAACACACTGGAGAGAGTCAAGCAGTGGGCCATTAAGCTGATGAAGTGATTGGAGCATATCTCCTATGAGGAAAGGCTGAGAGAGCTGGGGCTGTTCAGGCTGGAGAAGAGATAGCGGATGGTGGGCAGGGGGTGGGTGGGTCTTATCAATGTATGCAAATACCTAAAGAGAATGGAGCCAGGCTCTTTTCAGTAGTGCCCAGGGACAGGACCAGCGGTAATGGGCACAATCTGAAATACAGGAGGTTCCCTATGAAGATCAAGAAACACTTTTTTGCTGTGAGCATGACTAAGCATTTGCACAGGGTTTAGCAGGCAGCTAAAACACCACACAGCCATTTGCCAACTCCCTGCCACAGTGGGATTGTGAGAAAAATTGGGTAAAAAAAGTAAAGCTTGTAGGTTGGGATAAAGGCAGTTTAACAGGACAGAAAAGGAAGGGAATAATAATAATAATAATAGCGATAAAAGAATATAAAAAACATGTGAGGCACAATACAATTTCTCACCACCCGCTGACCGATGCCCAGCTAATTCCTGAGCCATGGCCCCCCTCCGGCCAACTTCCATCAGTTTATATGCTGAACATGATGTCATATAGTATGGAATATCCCTTTAGCCAGCTTGGGTCAGCTGTCCTGGCTCTGCCCCCTCCCAGCTTCTTGCTGGTAGGGCATGAGAAGCTGTAAAGTCCTTCACTAGTGTAAGCACTGCTCAGCAACAACTAATACATCAGTGTGTTATCAACATTATTCTCATCCTAAATCCAAAACACAGTGCTGTACCAGCTACTAGGAAGAAAAATAACTCTATCCCAACTGAAACCTGGACACACAAGTTGCCCAGAGGGGTTGTGGAGTCTCCATCCTTTGAGATATTCAAAAACCATCTAGACATGGTCCTGGGCAACCTGGGTAGCCCTGCTTGATCAGGGAGGTCAGACCAGATGACCTCTTGAGGTCCTTCCAATCTCAATTATTCCATGATTCTGTGACCTTTCCTTGTAATGGACTGTGAAGACAGGGGATGAACTTACCATTTTGGTCAAATATTGAGCATCTTTGCTCTACCTTAATACATGAGAACAATTTCTTGGTGTAAGTCTTTTCCCAGATCAAGTAGTTTGAACTGGAGTATATTAAAGGAATCCTTTACCTGAGACCTTTGGGACTAAAGAGAGCACCCACAGGAAGAAGAATGCCTAAAAATAGATGTGGCAGACAAACATGAGCATTTCTGGGTGCCAGATTACAGGTTATATAATCATGTTCATCCTTTGCCACCCACGACATCCTCTGGATGCACACCTTGGCTTGGGCCGTGAGAACAGCGCTGGGGATCTTGCATCCTCCTTCTTCAAAAGTAAAAGGTGTGAAGCAAATCAGCAAAAGGTGAATCCCAGACAGCTGATGGCTGGGCAGATCCACTGGAGACCAGTCACAAGTGGTGT
>NW_010246661.1:0-11139 GCF_000690775.1 Eurypyga helias
GCCAGTTGTCTATGTGCCATTTGTGCTTTAAAATTTTGGTCCAGAAGTCAACTTTCAAAATCCCAGATCTGAAAATGTGGAGAGTTTTTATCAACTTGGAGAACAACCAACTAATTAAATATCTAAAAGTGGGCTTCCAAGTCAGTATTCTTCAGATTTCAGAGCTTTAGTACAAAGTTGTACCAGTATTAAAACAATATGAATGATATTGAAACGTTAAAGAATATTCTTTCATACCACACAGTCATGTGCAATATAGACATGGGGATCTTATGGCAAGGAACTTCACTGAAATATAAATGCTGTTATTACAATCCCCATTTATGGCTGGTTTAAACCGATCATTTATTCCTAACTCTTAGGACACCAAGAGTACACACACATGCATGCACACACTTACACACACAAAAAGCAGTTGCTAGTGTTTGTAAAAGCCTCAAAGTTTTTTTTTAATTATAGACTTATAATAGACTTTTTTTAAATTTTATTCTATTCTAATCAAAATCAACATCTCCGTATTATACTGTTTGTTTTGGTGCTTAAATATGCTAATATGTACATATTATGCATATTTTATATATATATATTTGAGGAAACAAGGTAAGACTTCAGGACTTATAGCTGGCCTAAATCATGTTCCTAATGCTGTGGGTTTTGATCTTTCTGGTGTACTTAAAGTTCCCTCTTCACTTTCCACTCATATGGTTTATAATATTCTTTACACATATCGTTAGTGAAGCTGTGATAAAATGCATCAGTTGTAAATGACATAATTGATAGATTGTTGGCTTTTTTGGGGGCAGATTTTTTCTATGGAACTGAGATTAAAAACACTTGGCTGTAAAAGTGTCCCGAATAGCCTCCTCGTCAACCCTTGCTTCCCAAGATGGTCTTGTATTTACTGTTAGTGTTAATGCTGCTGCTGCTTCTAAAATCAAAATCATAATCATCATCTCGTTCATAGAGAGAATTTTGAAGTACGCCATCCACTGTCTTAAGGGAGTATTATGCATGTCAAACACAATTAATATTTAGGATTTGTTACTTCAGTCTGTGACAACTTGGACTAAAGACAATACTGCTGCTTAGCTATAACATTTTTCTTATATTATCAGGGTGATCCTGTGCCGTTTGACCAGTGCCAGGAGGCTTACTGTTACCTCCTTTATGGAGACATGATCAAGGTCAAAACCACTTTATCTTAGTACTAATATTGAACAATTTGGCAGTTAAATTCCATTTGACATTCCACAGTAATTCCACCTTGACGGAATAATCAAGGCTGATAAGACATGTCAACCTGATATAATATTACTCTAGAACTGATCACTCTTCTGGTTATGAAGAAGAGAAAGGAAAACCCATTGCCCATATTTACTTTTCATCTACTTTGTATTTTGAGGAAGGTCTGTCTTTTAAACAGTGTCTGGTTAAAGTAATTTCTTGTAAATCCTTAATGTGTCAGGCAGTCAACTGCTTTTGATATTGTGTTGCTGCTCCAAATGAGACATGTAAACCAGCTTTTTAAAATTTTTTGTTACCAAAGTTGTCTTTTGGAGACTTTCTGCAGGAGGATCTATAAACAAGGTCTCACCTGGAACTAGAAAAGGGAATTTAACATTAATATTTTGGTGGAGTCCTAAAGCAGTCTGCATTTTTAGCCATTGGGAACCATCCAATATAATGTCAACTTTGATGATTTTTATTCCTAGTGTCTTCCTTTTGGGTGTTTTGCAGGTGCACTTCAGAGTGAAAGCTGTCACCAGAGTAACGTGGTTCATCAGAGGTATCACAGCAGTGACACTTACCAACAGTAAGTAGAAACATAAGATGGAAGAGTTGATAATACATGTGAAAGAACAGATGAAATTTTAGTTATGTAAAACTAACTACTAGTTCTTACACTAAGGGTGAAAACAGTGCAGTGCCAGCCAGACTTGGGGACCTCTCGAAGCCAGTTAGCACTAAGCAGATACTGATGGTCTTGTTCATACCCCCATATAAGGACATTCAGACAGTTGAAAAAAACCATGCCAGGAGCTGTGTTTTGGTTTTGTTTTATACCAGAAATACTAACAGCGTAAAACTTTTGCTGTTGAAGGATTTTAATTGCAATAGTTTCAGTAACGTTATTGGAAGTCCAGGACTGACTCCTAAATGGGATGTTGGCTTTGGAATGGAGAATTCCACAGACAGAAAATGAGCCTTTGAGCTGCTTATGTACAAATGTATGGGAAATCTATTTCAGCTTTGTAGATGTTAACATCCTCCCTCACTTTAAAATAAACCTTATCGTAAAAGTACATGAAATAGGTCCTGTTTTGAGTTTGAAACTCTGTTTAAGAAATAGTTGAGTACCTGCTTCTCTGTTTGCTGAAAAGAGATGTAGATTAACTCTTCTATAAGTCCTCAGACAGACTATTTTGGCAAAATCATGCTTGTGACTTTAACAGTAGTATACTTATGGCTGAAGTATTCCTCTGCCTTTGCCCGTACAAAGTCCTCTATATATCAGTGTTATTGTGTCAATGTAAAGAAGAGCAGAATCTACCTCATTCTTGATTTAATATAAAATGCTGGATTGCCTAACAGGATTTTTTTCTTGTCTCTCCTTCCCCACTACCCTGCTTGTGAATTAAGAAATTTACATGAAAGAATCCGAAAAGTAGTCTCACCAGCTGTAGTGAAATACGGTACTCTGAGATTTCCTATACTGCTGGAAGAAAGAATTGTTAAACCAGACATAGTAAGAAACTCTTTGCACTGGAAAACCAAATACCACTATGAAAACTAGTACTAAATAAAGACAAAAGTAACCAGTTATAGGCAGTAATATGGCATCCAAGAACAGGTCTCTGTCAGGAGTAAAATTACATAATAGTGATCACATTAATGTGGGCATAATCATACATGAATTTCCAGAGACTGCTATAATGTCACTTGCATGTAAAAATATTTGGTCTGTTGGGTTGCTAGTGGAGTGGTTCCTGTACAATGATTGCATCTGTGCTGTTGGCTTTGTCATAAGGCAATGATGGGGATTTTAACAAAAGACACTTCTTTTGCATGAGATCTGTGTTTGGCCTAGTGCTGTAAGAATACAGTTTTGGGGGTCCTGAGAGCATTAACATTCAGCTGTGCCTTTCTGTTAGTGATGGAACAAAGTGAGATGGTTTTATTCAATGGGATTTCCCCCAATTTTCATGTTCTCTCTCTCCAATAAAAAAGCAGAATTATGGCCTATGGCCGCAGGAGCAGGAAATATTAGCCAAGTAATTAGTAACACCAGCTGTCAATGACAGAAAAAAAAAATTGGTAAATAATGTCCTCAAGGACAATACCTTTTAGTTCTGCAAACAAATTGAGGCAGTTTGTCTTTTTATCCTTGTTGCTGTCTTTACATTTGTGTGGAAACACAGACTGTTTTACAACTGAATATCCTTCGCAGTGTTTGCCTCATTCTGAGCACTGGAACTTGGACCTGGAACTCTCATTCCTCCTTCTCGTGAAGTAACTTCCTTTGCTGTTTTCTTGCTGAGCCAGTCATCAAACCAATTAGCCCCTTTCCTCCATTGTCCAGCCTTTTTTTCCACAAAGTCCAGGCTAAGATGTGCCTTGCAGGTTTCCCATGCAATCAGCTATATTGTCTCCTCATCTGTTCTTTTCTAGTGTTTCCTCAGTTGAAGCCTATTGCCTGTTTGTAGTCTGTAGCCTTAAAGGATAAGGGAGCAAAAATGTGCCAGAGTCCTCTAAATGTGCCTATGCAAAAGCTCCTGTTGGTGAATTCACAGTACCCAGCACAATGAACATTAGAGATCTGTATTCTATTGACAGGCGTTATTTCAGTTCAGACTGATTTCTTCACAAACATGGAAGAGAAGCCACTAAAATGTGAAAGGAGGAAATTCTGGAACACAAATGTATTTTCTTCAGCACAGTTTGAACCTCTTCCCGTTTATTTCAGTGGCTTTAGATCAGGCCTTATTGCTAATTTCTGTTCCATTCAGTTTCCCTGGTAACGTTTTATTTTTAGTATCATTATTCTTCAGAGATCTGGCACGGATGGTTCATTATGAATATGAACTATTATAATTTTATTTAAAATGTTTCATTTCATGGGCAAAATATCTATAAATATCTGAAAAATGGGGCCATAGAACATAGTTTAAAACCTTTATTACTTTTTTTTTTCCCCCATGGCTTCAGTGGAAGATTTTTGGAAGACAGGTTCTTAAGCATTCATGTATTTTTAAATCTCTTTAAAATCATTAACCTTTTGCCCACTAGAGGTGTGTAATTCTGATTTTTCAGATCTGCTATAACAGCAGGCTCAAAACTGTCAGCAGTACAGTGATTCTAAAAATAATTGGATGGTGCAAAAGGAGAAATACTTCTCTCATTCATCTTCAGCACTAGTCACCTTCTCTCCCTGCAAACTGACACGACAAAAGTAAAGAACCTTGTGGAGATTGGATATCTGTTTCTATTTCTAGGTTCTATTTAATGCCATATACTTGTATAGACATCTGAGTGTCCTGCCTAAATGTTTCTTTGGTCTCTGTAAGGAATGAGACCAGCTGAAAATTTCAGTTTGGAGACTACATCATACATACCATCATTACATAATGGAATTATAGTTGGAGATTTCAGTATTTTTTTCCTTTTCTCTCTAATATCACTTGCTTGTCCATTTGAAATTGAAGCAATGACTCCGAATGAAGAACAAGTGTAGCACTTGAAAAGAAATTTTGGGGGCTGTATGTTGATTTAATGAATTAATTATGATTAATTTTAACCCATTCTCTCAACTGAGAGAGTGGCCAGCCTCCCTGATAAAAAAGCAATGGTTGAGAACTTAGGCTGAATTTGGTGGGGATGAAAATATCTCTAAACACTGATAGGGTGAAAAAGTAAAAAAAAACATACATACAAACAAAAACCCCACAGTTCTATGTCAATATGATGCTAAGAGTTCAGTGATATTACCTCACTGACAAAGAGAAAAATATGTTAACATTTTAAACCTTTCAGTATTTTTCAAGATAGTTGGGTTGAGTGCTATTTGCCTAGTAACAGATCAAGGACTTTGTGATTATGCCTTTCACTCAAGTTGCATAGGAAAAATGATTTATCAGGTTTTATCATCAGAAGAATAATTATTTATCCTTTTATGTGGGTTCCTATTTAAGTATTTGTCGAACAGGTTTTCTCCTAGTGAGGGATTGTAATATGACCACTACATGGTGTGATGAAAGCCTTCCCATACCTCGGACTTTGTAAATTCCTTTTATCTGAAATAATTGCCATAATAAGACATAAGGTCTAAAAAGCTCTAAGGGTTTTAACTGAAAGTCGTGTGCTATTCAGAAGATGCCTTGGTTACAAGCAGATGCTTCTATTTTCCGGCAATCCTGAAATCCAGGCTGTTCTATAAATGAAAAAGAACCCCTCATTTTCTCTGTTGCTAGGGAAATGGTAAGAGAAAAATAATCCTTCCTATTCCTTGAAGAAACAACCAATTCATGTCATAAAATGTGTCATTCTCAGTATTTTTTAGGTCTGTAGCTTCATCTGTCCAAATAATCTCGACTAAATCTGAGGCAAGATAGTCTGACAAGACCTAGATGCTAATTGGGCTAATAAGATCTCATCACTGTCTTTTGAGAGGATAAGTAAAATGATGAGACAGTGGCTAGTTATGGCCATTGGCCCATCCCAGCTGCCATACCCAAGAGCAGTGCAAATGGGAGCTGATGGGTTGCTTTCTGCCAAATCTACTTGTTCTCTTCACAAAGACACATTTTTTTCATCTCTTACAGTGAGCAGGAACTTTCTAAAAGAAGGAGTTACTGGAGCTTACAGAGTACAAAGGCTCATACAAATTGCCTATCAGTCAATTGGATTTGACAGGCAAGAAAGATTGGTGAGAGAGAGGGTTCGGAGATTTGCTAGATTCTAGCTAGAACATTTCTCATTTTGAGGTTTTGAATTTTAGCACTAAGAGGAGATCTGAAATGCAGCTGCTTTTATTTGTTAGTGTGGGTTAATGATTTGCTCCTGCTTGCACTGATGGTATTGTTAGTGCTGACTATTTGATCGGCTTTGGAAGACACTCCCCTGTTTTGAAATCTGCCCATCATGGTACTGCACATTATTTGCCCTTGCCTTCTCTAGAATCTTTTTTGTCCTTTCTTAGTAGGGAGAGAAGGGATGAAGAACATTAAAAATAGGTGCCTTGGAGCAGTATCAAGCCTGCCAGAAGTATGTGTCAGTCAGCTTTTCTTTCTGTAGACAAGGGGCGTAACACTGCCAGTTATTCATAATGCCAATACAGTAGGGCCCAATACTGTCTCAGTGAGCTGTGGTATAGCAGTTTATGTTGGGTTATGCAGCACCTTCCCTCGCATCCCAACTGCTAACACATAAATGCTTGAAATTAGCCTCTAGGGTCACATTTTGGTACATATATTATAGCTATATGTATAGGTTACAGTCACTATACTTCTCACAGTGTAATGACAAACACAGGGAGAAATTGTGCTTCCCAGAACATGTTCAATCTAAGGAAGAAGGAAAGTAATGATAAGGTAAAAAGAAGAAATGTGTAAACACAACCTATTTTATGTAGTTTTTTTGAAAAAAAGGGAAGGTACTAAGGAAACATGTGGAGTTGCGTGGAGTTGTGTGGAGTCCCACACGACAAGTTGCGTGGAGTTGCGTGGAGTTGTGTGGAGTCCCCCACGACAAGTTGAAGGCCAAGGTGAATCCAGCCAGTTTGCAGAGGTGAAGGCCATCCAGCTGGCTCTGGACGTTGCTGAACAAGAGAAAAGGTCAGTGCTTTACCTCTACACTGACTCTTGGATGGTGGCAAATGCCCTGTGGGGGTGGCTACAGCAAAGAAGAGCAACTGGAAGCACAGAGACAAACCCATCTGGGCTGCAGCATTATGGCAAGGTATTGCTTCCCAGCTAGACAATTTGGTCACCGCCGTGTGTTACGTCAAGGCCCACGTACCCAAAAGCGGAGCCATTGAAGAACATCGACACAATCAGCAGGTGGATCAAGCTGCTAAGATTGCAGTGGCTCAGGTGGATCTGGACTGGCAACATAAAGGTGAGCTGTTTATGGCTCGGTGGGCCCATGACACCTCGGGTCATCAAGGGAGAGATGCCACGTACAGATTGAGGGGGTGGATTTGACCATGGACACTATTGCTCAGGTTATTCATGAATGCGAAACACATGTTGCCATCAAACAACCCAAGAGGTTAAAGCCTCTTTGGTACGGGGGGCAATGGCTAAAATATAAATATGGGCAGGCCTGGCAGATTGACTGTATCACACTGCCCAAAACCCGCCAGGGCAAGTGCCATGGTCTCATAAAGGGAGTGGCAATCACGGGGTGCCTGAAAACATATCCTGTACCCCATGCCACTGCCCAAAATACCATCTTGGGCCTTGAAAAGCAAGTCCTGTGGCAACATGGCACCCCAGAAAGAATTGAGTCGGATAATGCTGTTACGTACCTTTTGTGGCTTCTACAAAAGACAGTGTTTTTTTCAGTGTGCTGCCATGTGTAACTTTTTTCACTGTTGCCAGCAAAGGATGTATGACACCTAATTAGTCTTGCATCCTAACTTCTTCTCCTGGGGAGAGCCCTCTCAAACTTGCTGCTGACATCTGTCCTGTTTTCATTCACAACTCCAGTGTGGGCCTTGCCATGTCAACACTAGCAAGGTGGTTTAGAGGCATTAGGGGCTTAGCAATGCAACTGGTCCTTCAGAATGATCTAGCAGATGGATCCTCAAGTGGCCTAAAGTTCCCAATTCTCTTGCTTTTTTTTTTTCTGTAAAATGTTGGGATTTTGCATAGGGACAAGCCTGCTTGGACACTGTCCCTCATAACTTCTTACAGCTATGCAAGGTTTTGAGGTTTCCCACTAATGACCAATTCTACATGTCACAATGTGCTGGTTTTAGTAAGGGCAAAGTTAATTTTTCTTCACAGCAGCTGTTATGAGGCTGTATTATGGATTTGTCCTGAAAAGAGTACTGATCAGGTGTTTTTTAGTTGGTGCTAAGGAGTGTTTACACCAATTCAGGAACTTTTTCAGCTTCTGATACTGCACCTGTGTTCCCAACTTTCTCATTACAAGCAGTGTGGGGGGACAGAGTACAGACAGCTGACCCAAACTAACCAAAGGAGTATTTAATTTCACTGAATGTTATGCTCAATTCATAAGCTGGGGGTGGGCCAGGGGGCCATAGTTTGTTCATTTACCTTGATACTTTGTGTGTTTGTCTGTTGTTTGCTTTGTTAGTGAGCTGGTGGGTAAATTGGCTTCCACGGTCGTGCTGTCACTCGTAGGTCTAGCTTGGACTCTGCAGTGAGCACTTTTGGGCTTGGACTATTGCTACTCGGGACCTGGCAGTGTACTGGCAGTGGGTGACGAGCAATTGTATCGTATGTTCTATTTTCTATTATTTTAGTTACTTAGTAGTAGTAGTATTGTCAGTATTAGTAGTATCACTATAATATTAATTTATGTTCAATTATGAAATTGTTCTTATCTCAATCCATGAGCTTTGTTGTCTTTTCCTCTGATTCTCCTCCTCCACTGGAGAAAGCGGGGGGGGGGGGGTGATGAGCGAGCAGCTGTGTGGTACTTAATTGCTAGCCGAGATTAAACCATGACACATGAGATGCCTAATATTAAAAAATAATTTTTGGGGAAAATGAGACTTTGCTTCACCACAGAGATGACTGAACATCACTGAGGAATTTTATCTTTATTTTCATGATGTTAGCACAATAAACTCACACAGTAGCATTGATCTGTACTTATTTAACAAAATACATTTATAGCAATTTACAAATTCTTTTCCATTTGAAAACATTGCATAACATTTTATTAAACACAATACTTTATATAGAGAATTCTCATTTAAAAACATATTTTATTTTTGAGTATTTTCTTTTCTCAGTAAAGCACAGCCTAACAAAGAAATTCGTGCCTGTTAGCAAGTAAGAAAATCAGAACACTAAGAAGATGTCACCTGTCAATTTATTTGATTAATTTTAAATTAAGGTATCAGTGGAATGTAAACAAAGAGTAATTCTACAAAAGGCTCCTTATCAAATATACATGCAGAGGTCCTAATTCCAATGTATATATTATTACATTTCTGCTCTCTAATGTAATATAATTTGATAAGCCATTATTAAAAACAGTAACCTTTGGCACTTTGAGTAAAAAAGAATATATCAATATTTATGTAAAGAACACAATTTCAATGATTACACAAGAGCTTTAAAATCTTTTGTTAAGAAATAGGAAACCTTAGGAAAAATATCACACTGCACTTGAAATAGTGCAGCAAGTTTTAGAGTAATAAAAGCAACACATATGCCAATATATATCTGACTAAAACCAAGGAATAAAGAACAAACACTCCCACCAGGAATCCTGCTGTTTCCAAAACAGCTAAATTGCCAGAGGGAACATTTTCTAATCTTTGCTTTATTGCCATTATTCTCCATTTCAATTTTCCATTATTTCCAGGTTCATCTACTTACGTTCTTCTCCCCTGCGCTTACAAACTAACAAATGATTGCATCTTATTTCCCTGCATTGATAGGCCAACAGTGATTGTGTCTCACCCATTCCTTTAAAGCTAATCCTACATGCTTTATCATGTACCTAGACTACACTAAATTCAGAGGGTTGTATTTATGACAATCCATGTGTTTGTAATTCCTAGGAACCTTGTACAAAATTTGATATTAAATACCAAGGACTAAAGATTCATCCTTTTAAAAAGAAAAAAACAACCTTAACCTGTAAATACTAGAGTCTGAGAACATATTTCTAAAAAATTACTTTTTTTCCCCAGCATCTATGATTATTTTTCCCAGTTAATGTGCCTTAAAGCATGTTTTCAACATACTGTGCCTTTAACATACACAATATGCTGCAGCCCTATTAGTTAGCTTCTTAGATGTAACCTGCAGAATACTTCCTCCCAATCATCAAACAGATTATGGGGTTGTCATCAATTACTACCAGGAAAAGTGTGGTCATTTCTTTAAGGACCATCACTCTTCTACAGCACTGGGTGATGGGCAGGTGAAGGAAGCACTGCTTGATGGGGTTGGCTAACAGCACTCAGCTAACCAAGCCTGGAGCACCTCTATAACTACAAAAGTATATGAAGTGTTCCATGGACTCAGAATCCCTTCTTCTGTACAGGTAAGTAAACACCATCCTGATACTGAAATTACTTAGGATTGGGGTTGGTTTTGGGATTTTGTTTTGGAGGGTTTTTTGTGTTGGCTGGGTTGTTGCGGTTTTTTTTTTTTTGGTCTGTGTGTGTGCTGTGCTATCTATCTTATTGGGATGGCATTATACTTTCTTCTACCTCCTACTCGTCTGGAGTAGGGTGAGCTTTTCCCCAGAGTTCTGTGGGGTAATGTCTGTTGACAGATTAGAACTACATAGTATGTATCTGGTTCTCTGATACCCTAATTAGAATCATAGAATGGTTTGGGTTGGAAGGGGCCTTAAAGACCATCTAGTTCCCAACCCCCTGCACTAGACCAGGTTGCTCAAAGCCTCATCCAGCCTGGCCTTGAACACTTCCAGGGGTGGGGATTCCAAAGCTTCTCTGGGCAACCTGTTCCAGTGCCTCACCACCCTCTCTGTGAAGAATTTCTTCCTGATATCTAATCTAAATCTACCTGCTTTCAATTTAAACCCGTTATCCCTTGTCCTGTCACTACAGGACCTTGTAAAAAGGTCCCCTCCAGCTTTTTTGTCGGCCCCCTTGAGGTACTGGAAGGCTGCTCTAAGGTCTCCCCAGAGCCTTCCCTTCTCCAGGCTGAACAAACCCAATTCTCTCAGCCTTTCTTCACAGGAGAGGTGCTCCAGCCCTCTGAGCATCTCTGTGGCCTCCTTTGGGCTCGCTCTACCTGGTCAATATCCTTCTGATGTTGAGGGCCCCACAGTTGGATGCAGCACTCCAGGCGGGGTGTTGTGAGAGCAGAGCAGAGTACAGGGGCAGCATCCCCTCCCTCGACCTGCTGGCCACACTGCTCTGGATACAGCCCAGGATACGGTTGGCTTTCTGGGCTGCCAGCACAC
>NW_010246661.1:12170-44592 GCF_000690775.1 Eurypyga helias
GTCGACTCCATATCCTGATTACCAGGTCTTCCCATTTCCTTCCACAGTGGGCTCACATTTTCTCTAGTCTTCCTTTTGTCACCAGTGTACCTATAGAACCCCTTCGTGTTGCCCTTGATATCCCTGGCAAGGTTTAATTCTATCAGGGCTTTAGCTTTCCTAACCTGATCCCTGACTTGTTGGACAACTTCCCTGTAATCCTCCCAGTCTTCCTGTCCCTGCTTCCACCCTCTGTAGGCTTCCTTTTTGCACTTCAGTTTGTCCAGGAGCTGCTTGTTCATCCACACAGGCCTCCTCATGTTTTTACCCAACTTCCTCTTCACTGGGATGCATTGCTCCTGAGCTTGGAGGAGACCCTTGAATACTTGGGCCCCTCTTCCCTCCAGGGCTTCATCCCACAGAACTCTGCCAGTCAGTTCCCTGGAGAGGCCAAAGTCTCCTCTCCTGAAGCCCAGGGTAGAGAGCTTGCTGCGCACCCTCCTCACCTCCTCAAGGATCTCAAACACCACAGTTCCATGGTCACTGCAGCCAAGGCTGCCCCTGAGCTTCACATTCCCCACCAGCCCCTCCATGTTGGGGAGACCAAGGTCCAGCATGGCACCCCTCCTCCTCGGCTCCTCTATCACTTGGAGAAGGAAGTTTTCATTGACACATTCCAGGAACCTCCTGGCTTGTAAGGAAGAAGAGCACACAGAGCAAAACACTTCTCTCAAGAAGCCAGAGAACAGGTCTGATCTGCTACTACTTATTCAGCAAGGGGAATGTTAAGCCATTCCCTTTTCCTCCTCACAGAGCAGCTGGGACGTTTCTGATAGTACTTCTGTTTCAGGTGGAAATAATCTAGGAAAAAAGGAGGAGCTGCACTGGCTGAGCACTGCTCCTGGCTTCCTTTATGGTTTAAGTTAAGACAGAGCAAAATCATGTAATGAGGTATTTCTTCTCGAAGCTCAGGCCATGCTATGCTTATTC
This sequence comes from Eurypyga helias, assembly GCF_000690775.1. Lineage (NCBI taxonomy): Eukaryota > Metazoa > Chordata > Aves > Eurypygiformes > Eurypygidae > Eurypyga > Eurypyga helias. The sequence goes on from NW_010246661.1 coordinate 13,140, forward strand.
CTTTCCGAGCTTACCCTTTCAGCAATTTTTGGCAATGAAGATTTTTAGCAGGGAAGTTCTTTCATTGTATTTGAAGCTTAATTTACTAAAATAATTCTCTCAGGTGCAGAGACCCTCTGTATTCTTAAGTGGCAGTGGTGGGAAAAATATAATGCTTAAGAAGGCTCTGGAAGGTGGCTCAAGGGAGTTGAACAGTAGAATTGGCACAATGTAACACTCATTCAGTGATTCAGCCACACCAAGGCATTCCATTTTTAAAGTGAAGCATAAATCCCCTAAATGATGGTGATTGGGGTGAAACTTGTGTTTGTTCTTGTGGCATGGTAAGCACGTGAAGTGAAAGCTTCTAGGTGTGAGCTATGATATTAATTACTCTCTCCTTGGAAGCTGGTCAGGTAAGTGGCCATTTATTTCTATTTACTTGTGGCTCACCTTTCACATTTGCACCTCTTGCATTTATTGGTGTTGTGCAATAATTAGTTTTATGGTTAAAAACTAATAGAAAAATAGAAGGGTTGCCCAAGGAGAGACTAAGAGGTTTAAAAATGTAAAATCTGAATTACTTATAGTACTTTAAAAGACCCCTTAAAAACATAATTTAAAACAATTCTACAAGTTAGCCCACTAAGAAGCAGCCTCTTCATTAGTAGCACCTGTTCTTAAACAAAAGTTGAGCAGTAGCAGCGAAACTATTCAAAATAGATAGTTATTCCATTCTAATGGAATGTCACCCACACATTTTTTGTTGTAGTAGACAACTTAAAGAACTATACAAAACCTTTGCAATCTTTGAATGTGACAGATCCACTATAACAAAGCTGTAAATATTTCCTACGCTAAATGAATGCAGCCAGCATCATCACAGTATTAGCAATATTACTTTTAAAGTAACTGCACATCAATATGTCATGTTTGTAGAGTCTAATAAGTATGCAATTTTTCAAAACATGTAAAGTTATCATCAGCATCATCCTATATTAAAGATTTGGTGCAAATTCTGCAAAGGTGAATATATACCACTGACACAGCCTTTGCTGTGAAAAAAAATCAGTCGATTTTGGACAAAAATATAAATAAAATGAAAAGTTGGCACATTCAGGAAATAAAGTGTTTGTGTTCAAGACCACTGTTTGATTGACATCACCCTCAGATAAACATTTTGAGTCTGAAGAAACAAGTTGCATGAAAATGTTTCACATTAGTTAGGTTCTGGCATTGTGCTTTTCCCCCCACCACATGCTTTCCACAGGCTCATGCACACTGCACATCAGCAGTGTTCAACAACGGTTGGGCTGCTGGTCAATAATTTGGCACATCAAAGACAAATATCAACTCAAAACAAAGAGAGCAGAACCTGTGTCAAGATGTGTTTACTTTGTGGTGGTATGGACCAGCTGACATGTCTCCTCTCATTCCTTGTATGCTTGTGTGGGGGATGTGCCTTTGTAGAAGATGTTTCTGGTGTTCTCTGGACTGCTCCCTCTCTCAGGGATTAAAATGATGTTACCTTTTCTTCGAAGTGTTGAGTCCCGGCTAGAAGAAATGGACAGAGTCTCTGAGCCAATCTCACTTCCCTCCACTGGGGTGACTCTTATTGTAGTGATTCCATGATGGTGATGCTCACTGTTATCGATGTTGCTCCTTTTCCTGTCACCTGATCCATAACTGTCTTTTAAGGAGTCACAGCTCTCAGAGTCTCTGTTAAGATCATTTAGCTCGTATGTCTGACGAAGGGTGACTTTTTCAGGACCTTTCCATTTCCATGACCCACTTCCTTCACCTTCTGATGGCATCTGAATTACAGGTCTGTTATTTTCTGGGTGGGCCTCAACTCTGACAATGCTACTTGGCTCATGATCTGTCAAGGTTTTATATCTGATGGCTCCTGTACAGGTGACTGTGCTTCCCTCTGAACTCTTCGGACTGCCCTGAAGCACTCCTTGCTGCTTAGACATGGCTATTACTTGCATGATTCTTGGCTGGCTATTACTTCTACATGCAACACTCTTCTCAGCAGCTTTCAGCCATTTAGCTCGAGCTGAGCTACTCTTGGGCGATGTGTTCACATTCTCCTGAGTCTCTTCAGGAATATGCACAAGCTGGGATGAGCCGGGACGTGACTGAATAGAGACCCTTGGCCCACCAGAAAGACCTGAGTTGTTACAACCTGGTACGCTGCCAGGTTGAATTTTCAGGTATTGGCTAGTTGGGCCATGATGATCACCATTTACACCCACTCTGGAGGGTTCTGAGCTTGACCTCATTTCGATAGCCCTTGGTGGTGACTGGCCAGATTCAGTCTCTATTACTTGCAATGACAACTTTCGACTTTCATTCTTGTTCTTCCACTGGGAAAGCAGCTGTTTGGAACGGGCTGAATCCATTGATGCGTGTATTGTTGCATTTCGTCTTGCTGGATCTTCCAAGGATGGTGTGTTGACTCTTGGCAAAGTGTTGCTGAAAGTAACCATATTTTCCTTTCCCATTGGGCTTCGTGGTGTTATTATTTCTACGTCAGCATTTGCTCTCTTGATATTGGTCAGAGACCCTGTATCTCTGTGGTTTCTATTCAGGATACCTTCTGTACAGTGAGAGACAATGCCATCACTGCTGCTACCATTTTTACCTGGCAGGATTCTGTTGGCATCTTGACTGAGGTCTGTCAAAGACCTTAGAGGTTCTCTGTGAAAATTTGGATGAAACACATTCTCGTCACTTGGCAAGAAGTTCCCCACAGCATACAGGCCCTGGTATTTGAACAGAAGCATCCACAATGAGTATGGGAAAAAAAGAGACATTTTAAGGTGTTTTAAATTATATTCTTCTGCCTTTACGTAAGTACTGAGTGATAGAATTATCCCAGCTTAACTGACAGGGTATGCTCACTTTCCTTTCCTCACCAGTATATCCTTATTTCAAATTCTGTCCTCCATCGGTACACTTAAGGTGTGTATGAAGCATTCTCAGTAGGATATCTAGGGCACGTAGGTCATGGCAACAAAGGGTTGAGGAAAAGATTTATCTTCCTTCAGTTTTCTTTATTTTCTAAAACAACAGATACAACTGAAGAAAGACTGTTTTGTTAAGAAAACAACAACATAAATGTTTGCAGTCTTCTAGGCAGAGCTATTTTGCAGCTACACTACTGTCTGCTCTGATTTATTGAATCTTGTTGCAGCTTGAGTTGTTCTCTGCTCTGTGATTCTGCCCTTTCTACTCCATAACAGCCATGTAATACAATATCTACATGATAAAACAATTTATCAGCTTTAGATCAATTGCTTTCCAAATTGTCCAGAATGGTAACAAGATTTATTTATCCAACATTTCTGTATTTAGCAGACTCACTGTAACATGCTGTCATTTTAAAGACTCTACTCTAAGAGAATATTCCATGACAGGGTCAAGTGCCTGACTCAATCACTTAGGTTCCTTGTTCTTTACACTCATTTCAGAGTTATCTGTAGTTTCACATTATTTCCACTCTCCTTCCTTTTATAGGTGTGTAGTTTTCCGGGGACAACTTACTCTCTGATGTATGTTGTCATCCAACAGTATAGGGAGAAGACCTAACAAAGACCATGCTTGTTTGTGGATTTTAAACACGGGAAAAACAGCTCCATTTATGAGAGTCTATAACAGCTTAATAATTTTAAGAATATTCTCAGAGTGTCTTTCTGTTCACAGTGCAAGTATAGAAACTGAGTTTAGTAGCTTTTGGGGTTTCGATTATCAACCCTGACTGCTGTTTCTTCTGCCATTGTGAAAGCCATTTTTCCCCCAGTCACCTCTGTAGACTGTCTGCATGTACCTTAAATTATCACAGCAAAAAGGGGGATAGGATATGAACTTATTTTAGTATTATACTGAAATTCATCGTTGACTTCTTGGGGGTCAAAAACATCTCACTGGTTAAGACTCTCCTGTTCACCTGACAACACTGGAGCAAAAATGGTGTCAGTAGAAGTTCCTGACTGCTCACAGATACCTGGGTTGACACTGACTGTTGCTAGGGCAACAACAGTCATGTTTGAGGCATACTGAGAGCAACAAACAAAAGCCAATACTTGATGAGCTTCCTACTGACAAACAGGCCTATCCTATATACTTCCTTACAGGACACTTCCAAGGTGCTTCATCTGTGTCAAGAAGAGCATAGAAATAACCTGGCTTGGGCATCCTGTTCCCCTATATAATTTCTCCAAGAGCTCCAAAGAATGACAAGGGTGTATCATCACCTTTGATTTCTTGCAGGTTCAGCAATTTACTCAGCTGAGTTGATACCTATTAATTCAACTATTTTATTTTGAGATCATAAGTCTAACTTTGACAATATAAACTTAGACTGGCAACAAATACCAGTTAATCCAACATTTTTCTTACGTTATGCTTGTAAGTGTTATACACCACTTTGACCGCTGTTATGGCACTTTAAACTGAAATATATATTTGCTTTTTCCTGTTTATTTTTAAAGTGATTACCCTCAACATCATCATCTTCAACATATTTTGACTATATTTCTAATTGGGGCATATGACCATGATGAAAGGTTTTCATAAAGAATCCCAGTACACTTATTACAGCCTTATCAGTTTTATTTGCTAAAAGTTAACCACATGAATATTATATTTACCAAATAGAGAGCAATTCCTCCTCCTATGAGAAAGCCACAGTAAACATCAACTGGATGATTCTTATACTGGGTGATACGAGTCAGACCACATATAATTCCACAGATGATAAAAGCAAAGACCAGGAGTGGTTTCAGAAGTTTTGAGGAGTCGGTAATTGTAGAATTGAAGTACATCTTTAAAAAAAGAAAGAAATGAAGAAGTGTTGAAGAAACTTAAATTTACCCAAGAGGATATTAATTTCTTGCATTCAATGTGTCTTTTACACACAGATCACTATTACACTGTCATATTGCAAATAATCAGTTTAATTTTATTTTACAAGCCTGTTAAAATTTGCTCACTTATTGTAGGAAGATGAAATCACAAGGAATGGATTTCCAAAAACATAGACAGTGTTGCTTATTGACATCAATTAGTCTGAGGATTTAACTAAATACTGCTCACAGTCAGAACCTAAATGTTCTGTAAATGTGACTAAGGAGCCACCACTTCTCAGATAGAGAAGCCAGATGTTATGCCAGATGAAAGCAATAACCTGTTCTAACAAACGCCACCACCATATGTTTTAGTCATTTATCAACTGAGCACTCTAAAGTCTGGGAGACCACAAAAGTTAAGTGAAGATAGTTCATCAGTATTATTCCATATTTTGGCTTTTCCCTGGGCAGAATAAATACAGGCAAGCTCACATTAGACACACAGTTCCACTAATTTGATTAACTGGTTGTTATTGTTGTTTTCCTCTGATTTTTACTGCATCAGTGATGGAATTCCTTTTTTTTTTTTAATCTTCAAGTAAGCAGCCACTAATACAAACATTGCTGCCCCTACTGAAGAAATGTCATTGGTTAGATGCAGAAAATCAGCTATGATCACTGCATCATCATCCTACAATTCCCTGCTGTTACTAATGGGTTTTATTCACTTGGTTTGAGGTAGTACCTCAGGGGACTCTGGGAGTGATTGTGTCAGTTCATCCATGCTGCAATTCTATGGAACTCAAATGAAACTACATCACATAAATGTTTGTTCCTTAATGCCTGAAGTTTAAAAGCAGCAGTCAAGTGAAGCAATAAAGAAAAGGCAGAACACATAAAGGTTAATTTTGGTTTCAAACTGTGAGAATAAAAACTTACATCCATCCAGGGTATCCAGGCAACACATCACTTTACAATGTACAGCAATGACTTTCTGACTTTTGTCTCGTATAAATGAATATGAACAGAATTGGTTACTCACCGAAATGTACACTGCTGCAAAGGCTGCCAGGGTGGCATGTTGAGAAGGGAAGGATTTTCTGCCAAGGAAGGACACTCAAATTATGCTTCTCAGTTCAAATACACTGTGCTAGTGTCCACTTGAAAAAAACACTATGGTACAGTCATTTTCAGCTTACGCTTCCTAAGCAATGTATGATTGATCAGTAACACTTAATTCCTAAGTTTCTTTCTACAAGCTGGAGAAAGGACCGATGTTAATGAAACGCCTTTGCTTGAAGTAAATATTTAGCATTAAATTCTTCTTGTGTACTAAGAAAAGCATGTACTAAGAGACCAGCGGGAATGAGCTAGAGACTGAATGCCTGACTGAAGTATCTATGAATTTATTTCTATAAATAGATTTCCATAAAGTTTCAGTAAGTACCTAATTATACAACTTATTTAATGCATGAACATTGATCGTATGAGTATTCTCAACTGACTTCACTTGGACTCTTTTCAAAGTAAGGTCTCATACAGTTAAATAATCAGGCCCTAACTTCAGCAATTGAATTTATCATGTTCGTTCCCCTGCTTTGTTGCTCTAATAATGGGAGGATGACAAGGTGACATTCTTCTCAGAGAGAGGCAAACTACATCTTTGTTTGCTATGTCTTCAGGTTTATTTTTCAAATTTCAGCACTTTATAAGATGATAGGAGTGAATGGAGCACAAGAGCACGGAGAGGTCATTTTAAGAGTTACCAGGCTCCTGTTGGAAGTCCAGAATGAGAGGGTAAATGAAAATAGGTCCGAAGTGTGTGAGACATAGGCAGTATCAGGTCTATTCCTGAAATTGCTGAGGCCCTTCTGGTCCCACTGAAAACCTGGGGACTTGAATGATGTGGACTGGGTCTTAAGTCATAAAATACAGGTACGAAAATTTAAAGTGACAGCTTATCTTCTAGTTCTGACAGAGAAAAGGAGGTTTTATTTAAGTAATAGCTACACAGAACTACCACATGAGGTTTCCTTAAAATGGCATGGACATGCAATGTAATGTGCTGGCTGTCTTGCTGGAGACGGGTGTGTTTACTGTGTAGCCGCAGCAGCCACTTTCACCTGAGAAAGCTCAGCTTGGCATAAATACTTGAACACATCATTCAGCTTCTCAGGTGGGTCTTGCAACCCTACCTGATCCCCACATATAGCCATTTTCCTAGCAGCACCTGAGATAGCTAGTTTAAGGTAGCAAAGACTGAAACATAATCATTTACATTTAGGTAAAGTCATTTTTCTGCAAAGCAGCAGTCTACTTCATAAATTTCTTTCCTATGCGTTTTGCCTTGTTTATTCAAAATAATTCTTTGGCAAATAAATGTGTGCATGTATTTCAGTGTGAATGCAACACTGCTGACCTGGATTTGAACTCATGGCTCCAGTAGGTTCATGACTCTGGCCAAGATGAAATCAGCATGTTTCCTTTTTCATTTCTAAAGACAGACCTAAATTACTACTCTTCTTTCTTCCTACCCCCCTCCCCCCAAACTTTTCACAAATAGTATCCCTGGGGAACAGGTTCAGGATTGAGGACAAGAGCATGAAGACATGAAAAAATAATTTATAATGGCTAAGCAACTCCTGTACCCTGTGCAGGATTTAGTGGAAGAATAAACCTACTTAACGGTCTCTGTGGAGCTAATACATAGACTTGATTCTATGAACTTTAGTACCATTCAGAAATTAGTCTTAATTTGATGGCATTTTTATAGTATATAAGGGGTGTTACTATGCTACAGTGAATTTTCTCTGTCTTCTATTTTCTATTCACATGCTTTCAGGGCAAGCACAGCATGTTACAGACTAAATGCACTCTGTGTACTCTCTAATGCTTTTGTTCATCTATTAATTATCTTCTAATCTAAAATGAAAATAATTCAAGCTAAAAATATGTAGCCGTTTTGCATGGCTCCATATTGAAAAGGTGGACAAAGGTAGCAAAGGAAACATGGCCTAAACTCACATGATAGTGTATTGCTAGAAATGCTCATGCATGAGTGTGTAAAGAGGGGGAGTAACAATGAGGAAAAGTCATACTGGGAGACACAGTCATACTGAGTCAGAACATCAGAAATTATAGAGGATAGAGAGCTCACTGGAGATCTGAACAGAAGTTACTGAAAAGGCTCTTTGAAGATAAATAGAGGAAATGATGGATAAAGGAAAACACTAGATATTTGGGGATGTTGCAGAAAATTATTTCCTATAATCAGATGGATAATTATGTGTTCCTCTCCACGCTTTTCATAGGGGAGTCTAGGGGCAAATTTCTGGAGCCCAAATTTCTGGGAAGTACAAATAAAAAATGAAGGCCATTAGCGATCTCAGAAGAACAAGTCCCTTACAAGATGAAATTATTGAAGTCAAATTAACCTCCTGGGCTGGAGATGTTATACTATAACTACTAGAGTAGATGACTGGAGGAAGTATTGAACTACTAGGAAGTGCTGATTGCTTTTGTGAAGTTGAGACAGGCATAAGGATGCAACAATTTATTAAAGATACAACAAAATTGAACTTAGGAGGAACTGAGGGTGGTGCCAGAATATTATATATCACCAAATGTATCCTCTATGATGGGAATAGGTTTGAGATATCAATATATGGTCATCTTTCTAAAGAAACAAAACCACACAAAAACTGGTTGCTCAGTCTTATGTTACAACTGATTTTGTTGTTTTTTGGAAGTGATGATATTTAAACTTAGAAGTGATCAGCATTTTTAGAATGGCTACAGGCACATCAATTCAGAGCTGTAAGCATCATATTTCGGATGATAATTAAATGAATGAGAAGAAAATGAAAATATGAAAATTTTTTGTCAGCTCATCTGTAAAAGCTACACTGATGTCCCTGGGACACCATGCAGGTGAAAACACTGCTTGCAAGCGTCAGGCTTCATGGCAGTATCCCAGTAACAGCAAATGGGTATGGGAAAAGAAACAGTGAGGTGAAGGCTGATATAGTAATTCTGGTTATGCCTTTGTGCTGGTTTCAGGCAGGAACAACTTCCTCTTCCACGCAGAGCTGGCAGGCTCAAAGCAGCAGAGAAAGTTGTCTCGTTCCATTGTGCATCAGTCTCAGTGGTCAGGCTGAGTGTGCACATGCGCAGTTTTGTAGGCGGGAAGTGGCTTTGGAGCGGGGGGAGTGGGGTGGGTGGGATGGGCACTAAGGCTTTGAGGCTAGCTTCATAGTTAGCTCTTGGCATTGTTGTTAGTGGTAGGGCTGGTTCTTTTTTTTGTGGGGTTGTGGGGGCGGGGTCGGTTTTCTCCCTGCTATGGGGCTGTCCAGCTCTGGGACTGCTCACTGTTCTGGGACCTGGCTGCATGTCAGTTGGCATATGGTGAGATATTGTATCATGTGTTCTATTTTCTATTATTTTAATTACTTATTAGTACCAGTATTGTTAGTATCACTATAATTTTAATTTATATTTTTAAATAGTTCTTATCTCAACTTTACAAGCTTTCCTTGTCTTTTCCTCCAACACTCCTCATGGAGGGGAGGAGGTGAGTGAGCAACTGTGTGGTACTTAACTGCTAGATAAGGCTAAACCACGACAGCTTTTCACCAAAATTATTGTCATCCAATTATTTGGGCCAAACAAAGCTACAATCCTTCATTCCAGTTCTGGATCATGCATACATATATAAACTGAAAAGATAAGGCAAACTAATCAATGCTAATTGAGTCTTAGTCCACTAGGCATATTTAAGGCCAAATAAATCAAATAATTGAGGGTCTTTAAACATCAGTGAAATTGGTTTGTCCCAGTGAAAGGAGACAGATTACGAAATTTGCTGGAAGATACCTATAAACTGAATGATTTCATGATTCCCAAGTGTGTCGATCATTGAAATAAATGGAAAAGCAAACAAACTGGAGGTAAGGTGCCTTAATATATATAGAGAACATTTTAATAATATCCCTATGACAAAAATGTCATGCCATGAGGCATAAAGTTAAAACAGTATCTAGCATCTGGGGCTGCATACAGAGTAAGAAAGGAGTGCAAAGCTTTAGTGAAGTGGATGTGACAGAAGTAACACAGCTTCATGTCTACTAATCAGGTAGAGAAATTAGGCAGCTGAGTCAGAGACAGAAACTGTAGTCATCTTGAGTATTCTATAATTCTGCTGTAACTTTTGTGGAGAGTAGGAGTTTTTTAGAAAACGCCAGAAGAACTGCAAAACATTCAAAATTCAATGACGAACTGGCAACAATGGTTAACCTAATCTGGAAAAGACAGAGAAGACTACTATTGTATTCAGTGAAAAGCTTCACAATTTCTCAGTTATGTAGTGCTTTATATTTAGGACACTTTATACTAATGAAGTCCTTGAAATGACAAGAAGCAGTATAACTTTGCCATGGTTTAACTCCGTCCGGCAAAATACCACTGACTTCTACCTTTAGATTCCTTGATGTCATCAGTAATTGAATTATCACTATTTTATCACATTAAGTTTGTTTCAAATAAGATATATAGTCTGGGTTATATCTCAACTTGACTGATATGCATGTCCAAAACCACCTATTATATACAGTATTAATTTATCTCCTGGCTATAAGTAGGGAGGCTAAAGATTAAATTATCAAGGAGGATAAACCACCAGTTAGAAATAGCATGAAAGAAAAGGCATGTGTTTGGGAACACAGAGATTTGCACTGTTGTGTTCTTTCCTCTAATAAATTGATTTTTTTCAGTCCTGTCAATAGTAAAACCTTAAGCAACTAGAGAAACAGAAAACAAATAATTTCCTCCAACAAGTCCCAAAAACAAGTCTCACAAACTAAGACCAAAATGCCAGAACAGTAATTTATGTTATACAGAGGTATAGATAAAGTGCCTGGGTGATTCCTTCCTCTGTCTGTTATGGGGAATTTACCCAGATCCCTCTGGGAAAAGCAATAGAAGCTATACATATCAGTAACTGTAGAGGAAATTGTCTCCTTTGAAGGAGGGAAAATAACTAGCTGCTAATGACTGTGCTTCGGAATCTGACAGTGTCTTCCAAAGCCTGCTGTTGGCCTGTAATATCTTTATACATAAAATTGAACATCATAAAAAGACACTTATGCTCTCATGTTTGTAATAAAAAATAAAAAAAACCCACCCTGATTCAGATTTTAACTAGGAAAACATCTTAAAACTGTGACAAAAAATAAAAAAACTTAAAACCTTACACAATGAAGAATAGAACCAACCTTCCAGCATTGATAATATTGAGATCAGCTCCTGAGCAAATATCTTCCACAACATATGAGTTCTCGGAGCAGGAAACATTTAAGGATGTATAGTTAGGCTTGCAAACAGTCAGGAAATAGGGTGCCTGATATCCTGTTGATAGCTGTATAATATCAGTAACAAGAGCAGTAGAACAAAGACCAAACACGTGAACACCTAGGAAAGAAATCAATAGATCTTGTTAACCTTATTATATACATAAATTAGATTAATTTACTGTGACAAAATACATCCAATGGAATTCTAGTGGCTTGTGTCATTGGACTTGAGAGAATTTAACTGAAGAATAAGATGTATTTTTTAATGAAAACTGAATTGCAAGGTTGAATTCTAATGTAAAAAAATTAAGATTATTTATGCTTATCTTCTTCCTGTTGATACTAAACATTTCATTTTGATGGCTTGATGTTCTCCAATGTATTTTCATAAAAGTGAACTACACTGGAGCTGCTTCAATTTGGAAAACAGTTTTCTGAGCTGACTAATGGCCAACCAACTATTTGAGGAGAGAACATGTGCTCATCCAGTCTTTGGACATGCCCACTGGCATACAGGCTTTTAATAACATGGACAGCTGCTCATGAGATCACTGCTCTGACGACTTGCTCTCTTTTAACCACCCGGGACTCAGTAGCTGGCAATAACTTTGGCTACCTTCACACCTCTGGATTTTCTCAAGTCCTTGCCACCAGTCCAAATATTTAGGTCTTTCTGGTAACTGATCGATGTTTCTGTCTGGTTAGTGATGCCAAATTCACAAGGCAGTTGAAGTAAATGCAATTGTTTTACTGAGCGTTTTCCACTGATTTACCCCTAAAGATTGATCTCTAATTCCCCACTTGTATTCATATAAATAAATCTATTTTTCATCTTAAAACTGAAAGAATCCTAAAGGAATTAAAATATGAAAGAAACTGCAAATTCAGAGTATGAATTCATGCATCTTTGAGTTTCTGTTTTTTAGTGATGGAATGGGATGCCATACAGGAGGGGAAGTGGAGAGCATGGGGTATCTTTACTGTCCTCCTTGATGATGTAATCTACCATTCCCTCAGCTCACTTCCTCACTGCTGCTCTTAAGAGGATACTTTACTGCTCATAGACTGCATAACCTCCCCTGTCACTACCTCCCTGTTTAACAGACTACAGAAACCGAGTGTATAGTCCCCCTACTAGGTTTTCAGTCTCCTGTCCTTCAGGCTGTCTTTGTCTAGGCTGCCTTCTCTAACGAATGGTTTCTCAAACAAAGAACAGCCTTCCTTTAGCCACTCATTGTTAGAGGAAACTAACTGTAAGAAGGGGAACAAAGTCCAGTTGCCTTTTCATGTTCAGTTTTCATAACTGGCAATTAAAACAAAGTAAAATAAAAATAACTCAGCATCTTCCTCTCTATCAGTAGGTTGCCAGGTTCTATCCTTTTTTCAAGAGGTAGATAAATACATCCTAGAAAAAAAGAATGTCAAATCTACTGACAATTTCTGACAAGTTTTTACTGTCATGATGAATGCTGTGTCATGTGAGTTGAATCCTTATGATGCACTGAAGACAGGCAGGGGAAACTGTACACTGAAACCATTAAAAGAAAACCAGCTCAAGTAGGCAGAGAAGGAAAACCAAATTATTCTTTTAGAAACACTGACAATAGTACACGAGAGGAAAGTGAAAACAGATAGTGTGGATGCTGCATTACTAAGTATGGGGCTGCTCTGTCATGCCATTTCATAGTTTCTTCTCACATTTTCTGGCAGAAGATCTATGCCACTGACAGCTCTGCAATATTCTGAAAGGCTGTTCAAGAGAAGGAAACCTGCATGGGAAAAATTGAATATATATGGAAAGCTCTTCTTTGTGACTAACATCTGAAACCCACCAACAAATCTCACAGCTCTTCTAAGAAAAGAATTGAAGTTGCATCCTCCTGCATTAATATTGGCCTCTGTTCCAATCCCATTTCTTCTTCTGGATAGGCAACAGTAGAGAATTCCTTCTCCTATCATTATCTGCAATGAGAAAGAAGATGTTAAATTAAACGTAGCAGTTACTCAGGAGACACTCACTGAATTTAAAGGGGTGAAATATAACTATTCCACCAGCAATGTCATCCACTGACATGTACTCACCTTTAAAAGATTTATATCAATATGTAAACATTCAGTAATGCAACTCAGCTTCAGTGAGGGCAGAGAAGAAGGTGGCACTGAAATTAAATGCAAGTGGCATACAGTATACAGTGCTCAGTGGAATCGGGGTCTTGATCCACAGCTGAAATTTTATGCTTTTACAGTTAAAAAAAGTAATTATTAGAAAATCTTGCCTCTAAAATAATCCAGAGCCACTGCAATACCTGAGTGCTCCTGAGGTTGTTTTACCACCCAGTCTAGGCTTCAAGCCTAGCAATCCCTAACAGCTTCCAATTATATGTCAGCCTGCTCTTCTGTATTTGTTTAATTTGGCTTGGTTTTTAACCAGATCCACAGCACTAGAAAAAGTTCTGGCCTTATGGTCCCTCTGAACACACCAAGCAAAACAGATTAGGACTGAAGCCCTAGACAACAGTTGATAACAGAAATAAAGAGAAGAATATAAATGAAAAATGGTCTCACTTGCTGGAAAAATCCAGATCCATTTATACATTTGCAGTCTCATGTTTGATTGTTTTCCCTGTTAAGTAGTGCAACAACTTGGAAATCTGTACAGGGCTTGCACAGAGTTCAGAACAAGGGTTTGGTTGAAATACTGAAATTAATAAGACAGTTCTCACTACTAAGAGGAGATTCACCTTGCCTATGCCCAGATGCACTGAAAACTAATATATGCAATACACAAAGCTTACAATGCACTGAGATGCTAAATCACCTAAATCATGCTGAATTTGCTGTAATTATCAGTGAAGTTTGTGTAGGCAAGACCCCTAACCAAGGAGAAGGGACATACAACGGACAAGCTTAGTCTAACTCTTTTTTTAGCTAAAGGTTTAATGAATCAAAATTTCTTTTCTTTGCCAGAAAAATTGAAGCAGTGAAGGTTGTCTCATTACATTGAAAAGTAAGTGGTAAGGGTTATTTAAGGAATTCTAATTAGATAAGAACTGTGGTAACTAATATCTGTCTCCATTTGATCAATGAGGGCTGAAACTTCCTGGAGAAATCAGTAATATTTCAAACTTACAGAAACTCCAACAGCTTTTAGCCAACCTCTAGGGAATATTTGGGACAAGGAAAAACACCAGAGAGATGGATTAGTTTCTGTGATAGAGGACAAAATTGGGAAACAGCAAGGCCTATGTCAAGCAAAATTCAGAGGCTGGTATTTCCAAGGAAACCAACTCCCACAGTAGAGGAGGCAGTAGGACTGAAACTGACAGCAGTGAATTTTGCTCCTTGCAAATTGATTTCCCAAATCAGTTTGATCTAATCTCCTGGTGATCTCTGTTAGAAAGCCCATTGTTACCTTTAAGTAGGTTCTTAGTCAGTGGCTGATAAGGGTCTGAGCCTACACTGCTATGATTAAATAACTGGTCCTAACATGTTTGAATGAATAACTAGAGAGAAAATATGTCAGAGGATCAGATTCAGAACTCTTTGAAGCAAACAGAAGTCATGTTGTAATGCAGATATATCTATATTCCAGACCTAAAATACCCACGTTGGTGATTTCATACAAGTCTGGTTGTTCCACACTCAAGTCCTCTCTGGTTTGTGAATGCATATAAAAAATTTCATATATGCCACAAGCTATAAGAAACATGTCAATAATACAGGTAGTAATTTTCTCAGAAAAGACCTGGTTAAAAGCAGTTGCTGCTCATAAATAATGAGGAAAAAAAAAACCCAAAGAAAAAATAAGAGCCAGAAAGCTCCAAATCCACACAGATGCTTCTGTAATAATGACTTGGGAAAATAAATTACAAAATGCTAGACTACTTGTTAAAAAATTTACTATAAAGCAAATAGATTTAGTATCTTCTCCAAACTGATTATATCAACAAAAATAATATAGAAAAAATTAAGTCCTACTCTAATATTTATACAAGGCTTTAAGGAGGAATTGAGACTGAAATTTACTTGCCGCCTTCTCACCTTTCTCCCCCTCTCCCTCCTTTATTTTTTCCCTTATTTATAGTCTTTGGTAATATTTAAAATGTGGCTTAATCCCACCTGTATTTTATTGAGTCTTGATGACCTCCTGCCTCATACTGCAGTAAGTACCTGAACTGCAGACAGGGGCTAGCATGGGCTGTTACTGGCAATCCTCAATTCCTCACATAGCTCATGCTTTCTTTTACATATTTTACAGGATTTATCCAGTGTGTAATTCATTGAAAGGTTAATGAAAACTAAATTATAAAATGCTAACTGTACAAGATGACAATGGCACAATGGTAGCATTTTTGCATTGAGCTTCATTTGACTATTTTTCCAAAGAAAAATGGAAGAATTGGAAAAAAATACAAAAAAACCCCACCAAACTATTTTCTTACTTCAGAAGTGGTATTGAATAATAAAGAGGCATCAGCTGTGCACCATTTTCAGTGTCTTTTTTTAAAGGACACTGTATTTCACACCATCAGAGCTCGTTCTCCAGTTAGTACATGCATCACATTCATGCTCACACTAACACAGATGAACTACTCCTTCCTAAGGCTTGCAGCTTTTAAGCAGCTGTACTTTGAAGCTTCAGGATTTACTATCTTTACTGATGTTATGTTTGATAGGCATGCTCAAGTGTGGGTTTGAGTTCCTCACGTGGCATGGTTTTGGTTAGTTGTCTGAACTGCTCATGGGAGAATGATTCAAACAAGAATAACATTTTCTATTGTTAAATTTCAGGCAATGCTGAAATAATCTAACTGGAATGAAAGACCTGGATAAACACTTCACAGTGAAATGGACATCTTTCATCTCAGTTGAAAGTGTTTGATATTACCTAGGCTTGACATTAACACTCTGAAGTAAAAATCAGTTTTTATCCCTCTACTGTGGTCCCAGTGAGCCTATATAGATTCCTCCTATGGTTGTTTCAGGTAAGTCCACTTTGTTGTGATCAGAAATACTGTCTAAACTTAAGAAACCCAGAAAAACTGCAATACCAACAAGCTTTGATTTTATCACAGTATTTGGTGTTTGCTGCAAGCATCTGCACCAGGAACACTGACAGTCTTAGCTCCCAGTACCTGAATGAGTAACATTTTCTGCCTGATGGTTGTGCAAAATCGTGGTTTTCAGAAGTGGTTTCTAAAGCCTCAAAAATCACAGTAAGAGTTCCATTTAGAAAAAAAGACAAAAAAACCCCATCCTGAAAAGCAAAAAGAGAACAGTACTTGATGATTTTATATGGGCATCACATTGTATAGATTCTGTAATTGCAAATTGGCTAGTATCATAAAAGGAACGAAGTAGTTGAATTTAAGGGAGCTGGCAGCAGATACAGCTGGCCTCAAAGAAATGCCTAAGCCAGATGTGCAATCATTGCTGTGAGGGGAGAGGAGACCCTTCCAGAAGGTTGATTCAACTTTTTAGGTGCATGGAATCACCTATTCAAAGTGAATTTCTCTTTCCATTTGTCAAATAGAAGCGATGTGAGAATAAGGGCTCCTATCTGACCTACCTAAAATCAGCCACAATGAATTTTCTCTAATATATATTTAAAGGTGAAGTCTTTAGAGTTCATTTTGACACAGCGATTCCAACAGGGATAATACTCACCTGGATAAGACAAAATTTTATTTTTTTTTTTTCTGTAAAATAGTGACCAAATTGCTCATATGCCATTTGGGAAAGCGTAATTGGTTTCACTGACACAACTCTCATGCCTGCTCACTGAATAAAGCTAGTTCTAACAAAAGTGGCATGTTCAGGGCTGTAAATGATAGGCTTCCAT
This sequence comes from Eurypyga helias, assembly GCF_000690775.1. NCBI lineage: Eukaryota > Metazoa > Chordata > Aves > Eurypygiformes > Eurypygidae > Eurypyga > Eurypyga helias. The sequence continues at coordinate 30,161 of NW_010246661.1, forward strand.
TTCCAGGAAAATCTCACATTTTGGTGTATGGAGATGTCCTGTCTGTAAAAGTTCCACTATGTTTACAACGTAACAGAATAATTCAAGCTATTCTCACCCAACTTTAGATGCTGTTTCTTAACGTTGATGCCCACAATCAGGATAGTGCAAGTAGATGAAGTGCTACAGGGAATGTTTTAAGGAGTGTGTCTCCTTCTGTTACAGAAGAATATAATATGAATTTACAATCCTAAGGTAATCAGCCCAGATGACACTGCAGCCTAACTGAAACCAAAGGAGCTTTTTTCTTTCTGCCAATGGAAACTGTTCAAAACCTTTAATAAGTGATAATAGTACCTCAAACTTACCGTAATTGATGGTCCAGCAAAAACCAGACTAAGCAGCATCAAGAATGGAACAGACTCTTGTGTAGGTTCAATGTATGGCATACTCAGACTCTTGTCATAGCAGTTAAATCCAGAGTGAACTGGCTTGAAGACATCAGTAAGTTCAAGAAAATAGAGGCTAACAACAGAAGATGCCAATATGGGCAACTAGAAGAAAAGAAAGCAACTGATTACTGCTTGGAAATGAAATAGAAATGCTTTTGCAAAGACAGCATAGTCTGTTAATAAATTTCTGTGATGTTTGCTATTTACATTTCACTGCTCCTTGTCATATCCATTTTGCCATCTTTAAATACTTCCCTAGAGATATGATTCCGTTGATATCGAATAACCCTGTTGCCTACCAAGCTAGTCAAAACAGCCAATCCAATCTTCAGCCTACATAATTTGGCCTTTTCATCTGTGAATCATTAATAGGTAAACTTTGATTTTTATTTTTTACTGGAAGTATCAGGACTTCAGTCTCCAGGTGGGGCCTCAGCATTCTGCTGTTCATCACCAGCCTTTTCAGCCCTGTAGCAACTCTCTGTCATGTGTACGAGTGTTTACATCAAAGCTAGGTTGCATTAAATATCAAAGTAATAGTTAATGAAAAAGAGTACCCAGTACTTCCAGAGAGTCTAAATACGTGATAATATAGTGTTCTGCCTTCACACATAATTTTTCAAATCTATCAAAAAAGCAATTAAGTTTGACAAGACTCAGTCTGTATAAAACCATGATGACTATGGTTCACAATTCTTTTATCCTGTAGCTATTTTGTGATTTTACCCTTTGCAATTCTACTTCCAGTAATTTATTAATTTATTATATTATAAATTATTACATATATTAATTTCTTATACCTATGGATAATATGATGTGACCTGCCTATCTGCTTCCTTCTCTTTTTGCTTTTTAAGATGGCTGTCACATTAACTTTTCCTCACTGTTAGCTGCAGCTGAAAAGTAAAAGCTTGCAATTAATAAACAGATTCACTTAAACAGATAAAATCATTAAAACCTGATTAGGCTATATCACATCTCTTGAGGAAAAACCCTCATCTTTTACATCTCGCATTATGAGAGATGAGATTGTCTTAGCATAATTTCAGGCATACTTATATTATTCTTGCAATGCTCAGTACATATTTACAAAAATAATAAGTTCATTAAAATCAATGTTATTCATCACGTTCTACAACAGAATAAAAAAGCAGAGCTAAAAATGAATAAATAGGTGTATTGAAAAAATGGTGAATAAAACCTGATATATATGGCAGAACAACAATGGTTTCTTGCATTAACTGGCCGTTTTCAGATTTTTAAACACTGGACCTTTTAAATGCAGATTTCTTGTAATTTTGGGTGGCTTGAAAAGGAGGGTTCTAGCTAAATTTCACTGGAACGGTTTTTAATACGACTTAGTTTTTGTTTGAAAAGAACTGCTTATCTTTGATGTGCATGGGCAAAGGTCATGATCTGTCCTTTGATGAAAGGATGGATTTGAAGAGGGGGAGTTGTATCTTCAGAGTGTTCTAAGCAAAATCTGCAGAAGGTGGAGAACGGAAGAATTTGCCTGACTGGTTATCTGTGTTCAAGTTGACTGCACTGCAATGTCAGATAGTATAGATGCTGTGATTGTGTCGAAAGGGAGGGAATGTGCATTGGCATCCTTAAGTGATACGGGCATTGCAAAAATAACACCAAGCATCTAGTAAGTTTGCTTCAGTAAGTAGTGTTTATATATATATATATATATGTAACTCAAACTTAGGTATACTTGCACTCACATTCTGTATTACATACGTATTATGTACAGCATATAACATGCTCAATATATAATACAATGTGAATGCACAGTATATAACTATTATATAATCTGACATATAATGTGTATGGAATAATCATATACGATGTAACTAAATTTATCCGTTTCCTGCCCATCACAGGCAGAAGTCCAATTCTTTAGCTGGATGCATTACATAATCCTACTTCTCACTTCCTGCTGGCTACAGTCCCCGATCGACTACATTGCAAACATGCATGATTAGTCAACATGGGCTAGATTGGTTCTAGTTATCACACAGAAGCGCAGGGATGAAAGAGGACTTCCCTAAAGTCTTCATACTCCAGAATAATTAAGATTGTCGTGGAACTGGGTGCCCGTCTCTCCGCACCTGCCTGCACAGAGGCTGCGGAGCTGTCTGGGATAAGGGACTCCTGACCAGAAGGCCAGCACAGTGCCTGCTGCGCTGGTGTGCGGGGGTCTTGCACTGAGTCTCTGCTGCTCCTGCTGGGACCCTGAAATTCTGCGCAGCGTTTGAACTCACATGTAGTGCAACTTCACTTCTGCACAGCATTTATCTCTTGAAACATTTGCAATGTGTTTTATTATTAACTCTTTGAAAGTCACACCAAATGACTTAGCCAGGGTTGAGGTTCCATGAGACAAAGTGGACACAAACCTATTCCAATGAGCTAATTGGCACAAACTTATTCTAATGAGCTAAATCAACAAAATAGGCAAAGTGCCTATTGCCCTTCTTTTCAGAAATTACGCCCTTTTATCTAAATGTCCCCAAAGGTTCATTTCCACAAGTCCACCTCTACTTTGATTATGGTAATCTTAGGCAAGCAACTGTTTTAAATGGCAATATTGAACTATAAAAAATAGGTGATACATGAAGTGGTATTTTATTTTTAGACACTAAATTAAAAAGAAAAAAAAAGTTACCTACATCTTTTAACTACTGTATGTAAGCTATAATTTTATTGTTAATTACAAAATCAAGGAATAGTAAGAATTTTCTTTTACTGCCTTAGGAGTTCACTACAGGATTCCTATATTATTTCTGACTGTAACTACCCATTCTGCTAAAAGAAATCATTGTGAAGGACTATAAATCTCCAATGTAACTGCTTACAATACTAATGAATAGGTTTATAGTCAATTTGCTATATAAAGTATGGCAGACCCCACAGGACATTTTTCTTCCTATCTTTTTTAAAATACAAATTAAAATGCATCTTCTGAAAGTTATATTTCTAAAAAAAAAAAACCAAAACCAACCCCACCTAAAATCTTCTAAACAGTACAACTGGCTATTTAATACATGAATATTTATGAAGTGATCTGCTGAAGGCAGCAGTAGTTCTGTAATTACAGACTTCAGCTCCCAACACCTTGAAAATGTCAAATATAATTAGATGGTAGAATGTGTTTTATTTTAATTAAAAAATAGAATAGGAATTTTCCTGTTCCTAATTAGAATAATAAAACCCCCAACCTCAGTTCACATATCTTGACTCATAGGTCTTCACTCTCTTACTTCCTTGGTTCGCCCATGGAGGAAGATCCCCATTTAGCTTGTAATTCAGACCTGCAACTGTAGAGTTTGACCCAAGTGGTCAAACTTTGTTTAGCCTAGAGTCTTGGAGCCAGGACCATAATCAGCATAGCTGCTGAAAATGTTTGATTTGGAGGTTATTTATTTTCTTACAAAAAAGTATTTTTAGAAAATTTTTTTTCTCTCCTGTAATTTTCTTAAGCTGTAAGTTAGGAGTCTTTATTAAGCCAGAGGACTTTGCTATTAATAGTATTAATTTTTTAATTTTTAAAAAGATTTTACTGTATTAAGCTAGGAATTGTGCAAGCATGAGAAAAGATGATCTCTATTCCCAAAACCTCAACAAGGATGTAAATAGGTACAGATCTTTTAAAGAAAAAAATAGAAGGTAAGTACTTCTTGTATGTTGCATAGTGCAAGACAAACCGAAAGAGCACTTGGTAGCACAGTAACTTCTCTGAACGGATGGGATATGTAACAAATCTTCCTTCTGGCCAAGAGCCACAAGACATGTATCACATATTGAAGAGAAGTGAAAGAGACTGCTGTGAGGGGAGTTCACAGGTAGGAGATAACAGTTCTTCAGGTTGCACATCACTCTTCTGTGGGACATGCTGTGACTGCTCCTGGTTTACTTGTGAGGACCAAGATTATTCAGGACCCACAGTACCAGCACAGTTTGCTATTGGTCATATGATAGAGTTTACACATGGAAGTCACACTGGTCCTGCCCAAAACCCACAAGTTGTCTGCCCCTTAACCACCAAGGCCAAACTTCCTGGGACACCCCCATGTAAATCAAAACTCTCCTGTAAAAATCCCCTATGATTAGTTTTATATGGCTTTGAATGCATGAAAAGAGGAACCTGTAGTGCTGTAGCCCACTAAATACAGGTTTATCATTGCTACTAAAAAGCCACAAATTTTGTGTTGAGTTTGCAAGGACTCAGGACTGGGGCTTGTCAAACATGCTTTGTCTGTTCTTGTCTTGACCTTTGCCTATTGCCTCGACCTTTGTTTTTATTTCATTTTATTGTAACAACAGTTTTTATAATGACCTTAGAAATTAGTCGATGCCCAATTTGTTATACTTTCACATATCTTTGTATGGTACAACTCTGCGTAATTTTTTTATCTATATCAAGTAGTAACAAGTAGTTATTCTGTATAAAATAAGCTATCTATGACTAGTGTAGCACATCCCAAATCCTTTGTCAGGAGCAGTATGATGTTGATGGTGACTCTTTCTCCCCCTAGGAACCACTTGGGTTCATTTTTATGTTTGCTAATGTGCTTTTACACCTTGCCCGTTTGGTCCGCCTCTTCGCATTACATCCCAATTTACTCTGTGTGGCACCATTTACATATGTTGGGTGCTTGTTCTTTGTACTCTTACACCTAAAATCAATTTTGACAGCTGCAGTTCTGCATTTCTTTATTTGACCACAGCATGCTTATAGCCTCGAGGTCTCCCTGAGGCATATGCCCCATCTCCTATCCTACATCTGTAACTCTTCCACACCCTCTAATGCAGGAATACAGGTCTGGTGTGACAGCAGAGATCTTGCAAATGGGGCAGCGGAAGACCAAGTCTTAATAGGAAAATCCTACTGGAGTGAATGGAACTCTAAATAACATGAGGTTGTCCTTTGGATAGCTCAGCATCTGGGGCACTGACTTTTGCTCTCACCTTCCACCAGGCACACAACCTGTTGTTCTGAAGGAAACACTGAACTTGGTGCTCAAGAGGACCTTTAATTTTAGTATTCAACGGGGTCTCTGCAGAGCCCTAAATTTGTAATTCAAGGTGCTCCCTCCCTTTGGAGAATTTCCAGATAATCAAAACTCCACCAAAACCACATCTCCTCTGCAACTGTTACTTGCAAGTAAGTGAGTAGCAACCAGACGTTGGTGGCTTCTTAAATGATACCATGGAGACAGTGAGGCTCAAACCAAAAGAAAGGCAACAAATAAGCACACACACACCAGTTTCTTACCTTAAAAGAATAAGCAACTGGATACATACATAATTCAAAACCCTCTGGGAATCAGTAGCTTCTATAAATTTCCTTTCTCTAAAATTGTACACTGGTAGTTATATATCCAACTCTTATATTTGCCATCACTTAACTGAGCAGAGAGTCCATTTATCTTCAGGAGAATAACATCCTAAAATCCATGGGCTTTGTGAGAGTACAACCATGGAGTGGTACAAACATGTTTTCTGGGTTGCAGTTATGTGACCTCTCTGCTTTGCTAAAATGCGATACAGGTATTCTCTCTTAGAGCAAACTCACATCTAGGTCCTGTGGTGGTGGTGTATTGGTAACTTCTAGCAGACACTTTAGATATGGGTTACAAAAATGAGTAGCCTGGGCTATATTTCAGTCAAGCTAAGTAGAGCAGAAAATGAAATGCCTCTTTTATAATTATAGTTGAATATTGAAGTTATTGCTCAGTGTGCTTGCCAGAATGACTTGAGTGATTTTCCTTGAGACTGGATGTAAATACAAGCACTGAAATTGATTAGTTTTACCTTCCTGTAGAAAAGAGAGGCAGAAAAGAGAGAAGCAGTATGTATGTAGGTTTCAGAGGAAGTGAAGACATGACCAGCCAGATGCAGAATAAAGACAATGTCCAAAAGGGTTAAGGGATGCCTGAAATGCTATTTGGATCTTTTATATTTTGTAAACAATGTTTGACTTGGATGGCCCTGAAACTCTTAGATTGTTCTGCAACCTTCCAACAACAAGCAAGCATGGCAGCTGCCTCCTGGCACTTCTTGTTTTCTGGGAATCAGGGAATCTTTGTACGCAATCAAGTAAACAAACAGGATTGCCTCAGATAGCTAACGAATGCCATTGGTTTCTTGTCATGGAAAAAATACCAGCCTAGTATTTGGGAAAAGGATGGTCTACTTAATAACTATGTTGTGTTTGCACTGCAAGGCTGTGGCATTGTTGAAGATTCTATTAAAATGTATCATAAACGTCAGTCCTTGTGCCAAAGAATTCATGGTCTAAATGACAAGGCACAACAGATGGATGAGAGGAAAAAAGAGGGCTGTGGTGGGTTGGAGGAGGCTAGGTATTCCTATTCTTAGCCAACTAACAGAGATTGCAGCTTTCCACTGCCCTGCTGTTGTCCTATTGTACTTCGCTGAGATTCACCAAAGACAGGGAGAAGGAGGACAGGTCTCTCTGACCCTGACAGGAATGAATACTGAGGCCTTTACTATGATTGAATACTTTCCAAAAATACATCAGGAAGAGGAAATGGTGTCAGCCCAAATTCTGCCATTTTCCCTTGTTTTTGGGAACCCATGGCTCCTGCTTAGCTACAGCAGTGCTGCACCTTCACCCCAGCGAGAGTGCTGTGCAGGGCGGGGATTAAGATGAGGCACAAGCTCAAATGCACTGCAAACTGGGCTGTCATGAGAGCTTTCGAGACAGAACATTAAGCACAGGACGACTGTAGAGCAGGGGACTTGCTTGCCCTAGAAGTCAGGTTTGTAGATATTTTGTGTTCTAAATTTAATTCTTAAATGCCTCAGGCTCATAAAATAAGGCATTCAGGATTTTCAGAAGTGTAAGATTTGCATCTGCATAAAGGGGTTTTGCTTTTCTCTCTGAACTTGGGTTTTTGCCGCTTCTTGTCCCTTTTTTGGATTCAGGTTTCATCTGGCTCAAAGCTGTAAAGAACTGGTCTTTCCTCTAAAGAATTTTCACCTCACCATTGTCTAAACTTTGTGGAAACGAATTGCAGAGTCATGATATGATGGTTTTTCTTCTCCTAGATATAACACTATTGGATTTAATATCAAATCAAAGTTTAATTTCAAATCACAGTTGTCATTAAAATCTATTATCAGTACCATTTTGGAAAATTAAGTTATCCTTATTTCCAGCATTGATTTTAGAGTTTAATTTAATTGTTCAGAGACTGCCAATTACAGTCCAACTTCAGAAAGAAAACAGATATCTTCATGCAACTCCTCAAACCTCCTATCTTTTGCCAAATCTTAATATAAAACCTCTCAGATGTGTAAGACCAAAAAAATAGAGCTGATATATCAGTGATAAAATTTCTGTGTATTTCAGAAATCTCAAAGTCATCCTGACTGCATGGTGTCATGGTATAGCCCCAGTAAGGAACCAAGTACCACACAGCTGCTCGCTCACCTCCCTCCCTCCCCCCGTAGGATGGGGAGGAATAAGAGAGAGTTGTGTGAAGAAAAATAACTCTCTCCCATCTAAAACCAGCACACATGGTAACCCTGAAAGTTCCTTTTTTTTTTTTAATAAATGTATGCAAAGCAGCAATTACACAGGGAGAAACCAACAAAATAAAGTGTTTAACAAAAATATTCTCAGACAGGAATAATCTAAAAATACTTTAAAAATATTTCTATTTGATTAAGTATATGTTCTTAAACAGAAAGTAAATCCTTATGCAGAACTTTTACAACACAAAAAATCCTATTAATGCATTTATTTTCAGTGTGACTTCAAATGTAATTGATTTATTATATTAATTATGAATAGTTAATTATTATTATTGATTAAATCAATTATTAGTTATAATCAATGAATAACTACAAAAAATGAGATTTAGGATATTGCATCTACTGTTGATTATGAAACTTTTTATGCTCCTGCTGCCAAGTCAATCAAGAACAGCACCACTTCAAAAAAAGACAGCTCTTTTCAGGTCAGAACATTACCAAACTTCACCTAGAAGTTTCCCCCCAAAAAAACATCTCTAGGGGACAAAGCTGCCAGTCCCTACACAATACTACAATTTATTCTACTCTCTCAAACACACGGGCTTCCATACACAGACAGAGAACCATTCTGTGGGTGCCAACCCTTCTCCAGTGGCTCAGTCCCCTGCTGTCGTGCCACTGCTACACTCCTTTCCTACAAACGGAACTTTTAAGCGACAAGATCATCAGTGAAGATACAATCTTTGTAACAGCTGAGCTCCTGTATACGTAAGGTTTCACAACAGGCTGTTCATCATCAGTTTTGGCTGCAGAGTAACAGAGTTTTAACATTTATAGAAGAAAATCACAGAGCGGTGCATAAATTTCTGGAAGAGGCAACCATTTGGAAAAATTAATCTCCTTTAATTTCTAACATATTCAGGCCTCCTTTTACTACTGGGGTATTATTTCAGAAGGATGGTACAAGACTGAAAAGGGAGCAAGGCCTTCTTTCACTATGAACTACTCAAGCACCACACTTGCCAAGCAAGTAGACAAACACAGAGGGAGATCTAACATGTGGCATTTGCATTTATTCTCCCAGGACAGCCTTGGCACAGGCCTGAAACCTCCCCTTTCCCCCTCCTTTTTCTGCTCACCTTCTGCTCCTCTATAAGCATAGAAGTGAGACAGAGGATGTGATGTTGATAGCTTGGCCAATTAATTATATAGCTGCTTTGAATACGTAGCAGCCTACTCAGGCCTCAGGTAGCCCCTTAATATTTTGGGGATTTTGCTCACTAATGCGCTCTTACAAACAAATCTGACATCTGTCCTCTGTGAGTCAGCCACATGACAAAGTCAGCTCAATGAGCAGACTGTTAAGAGTATTTCTCCTTCTTCCCCTCCCCTCACACATGGTTGACTCTTTTGAGAGAAAAAGCAAATTATTTGTAATGTATTGGTATTTTTTTGTTGGTTCCAACCCCTCCCAGATGATTTAAGCATAACAGAAAACCTATCTAGAGAGAAATGTGACTACCCTGGGGCTTCAAGACACACGCTGGGGCTTCAAGACACACACTAGATCCAAACATACTGTTCTTAGGAAAAAAGATTCAGCCCTATAGCCTACTCTCCCTCTAGTCTTATTCTAATCACCGACCCCCTGGCATTCTCTCTCTCTTGCAGTCACACCTATCCATGACTTGCAGGTGACAAAGTGTGTAATTTAAATGTGGTGGGTCAGGCATGGCTGAACGACCGCAAAAAAGAATCCAGATGTGACTGAAAGGTGGCACTGAGATACAAAGTGACGGCACACAAACATCTAATGTTTCAAACCTAGCTCTGACAGTGTTTGTTAGACACAAAAGGAAATACAGCATCTGGTGCTGAGACACAGTAACAATTCTCTACATGCACTTATTTCAAGGGAAGTTGATGAACTCCTGCATTTTGTAGCCTGGAGTCCTACAGTGATGACAGATCTTTGCACTTTCTGCTGGTGAGAATTCCAGATGCTTTGGGGAACAAGAAAAACAAGTGGTCTTTCAGTACTGGAAGAAGTGTTTGCAAACAATCCCGGCGTGATTAACTCTGGCTATGCTCTGGAAAACAGAGAAAAAGAAGCTACCTGTATCTGTATGCATGCATCATTCACAAGACTCTAGAAGACAAGGTAAGGAAAAACTTTATCTGAACAAGGGACACTGCCTGAAACATCTCCAATTTTAGTCCCTGGAAGTTAAGCAACCAACAGATGAAGGCTGTGCCACAAGAACACAGTTTAGCTGGAGAATAAGTACATCAAGGCACACAGATTGACACCACCTTGGCCTTTTCCATTCCCACATCCAGGGCACCAGATGAAGCTGTTAGTGCCACTGAAGTCAAAGGCAAAAGTCATAGTGACTTCTGTGAAACCAGGAATTTTTGAATGGGATAACATGTGTGAAGACAGTCTTTTTCCATCACCAAGAAGATATGTATCTGTCTGTCCTGCCTCTAAAGTGTGACCATTCTGTCAGGAACATGAAACTACATAACCCTGGAAGTTTTCCACGTTCATATACATATGATATACCCTGAATATGCTGAACAGAGAGTCAATCAACAGAAAGCAAAAAACTTATTCCAGGAATAAGTCATTTTCAGTGTCTCCAAGAGGCATGAACACCTTTTACCATGAAAATAAATTCCCACTAGACCAGGGCAACTCAATTTTCATGGCAAGTTTGTCCTTCTCAGCTACGAAAATGAAGCTCAGATAAGCCATACTGTCTACAGAACCCTAAAATGCCACAGGCATAATTAGGAATAAAGCAGGCCAAACTGCCTGGCAGTGCTGATTAACACATGCTTCAGGTAAGCACAATGCACAAAGCAATCTAAAGCTATTCAGCTCTCAGGTGTGTGTGCTGATCAGAGGTTCTGCTAAGCAGAAGTGTTACCAGTGTTTTAAAATAACCTCTGAAACATTCTTGTGATACATACAATAAATAATCAAGTTACTTTATTTTATGAATCATGAAACTTGAAAATGTGTAATTAAAAATGTGTTAAGAACATTTCATAATTTTTTTTTTTAAGAGTATGAGCCATCCACATTCTTCAGAAGCTCCATCTCTTCACTTTATTTCCTTTTCATTTCTACGTCTTCCAAAGCTCTAGCCTGATCCTCCTTTTGCTTTTCCTGTGTAAATGAAGAATAGCTCTAGTGATAACAATGAACATTAAGAAATGCATATTGGTTTTATGTTTTAACTCTGTTGTTGGTAAAATCTGCAAGTTTGAATTATTCTTAAATTAGACTGAAATCAAGCACAGACCCAGAGTATTTCTTCTGAAGTCAACCATCAGTTGGCCAGCATACATTCTATGTAATCACATTTTATGCAATCCTGAAACTTGCTGCCAAACACATCTATTTACAGGAGTTAGTGTCATTCATAACACATTCTTAAGGATCTTAATAGCAGAAAACCCTGAGTGTCAGAAATGTATGTTTGCTGCTATTGCTAAAGATAACGTCCTTCTGAAGCAGAGCATCTGTCTTGTTCTACATACCTGAATTATATTACTTACTACATATTTTCACTATTTAACTGTAAAATATTTAATTTGTGTAACATGAACACATTGCTTTCCTACTGCTTTGGAATTTTAACCTCCCTCTTGACCCAGCATCCTTTTTTCCATGTTTTTCTTTTCGTCTAGCCTCTGAGAGAAAAAAACCAGCATTTTTTCATAATTTATTTTCTAAACAATCTGCTTTTCCTTTGGCATAGGCCTCCTAGGTCTTGGTGCAAAGTGAATGACAGCAAACCCTAATTTTCTTGTTTGATGGTGCAAACTTAATGTGCTATGGTTTTTTTGTTGCAATTCAGAGTGGGGAGGGACTGTCTGCTATGGGAGGGACAGGGGAAAATTAAAGTGAATTAGTGGCAGAATAAAATATACCATAAGGAACTGACAGCATTCAGAGAAGAGAGGTTGAAAGCCTGTTTCACATCATCTATTCAACCACTGTTCATGAAAGTAAAAGCTTTGAAAGTCAGAGAGCCTTGATTAAATTGGGTAAGTTTTGTTTTCAAGTAGTTGGCTGTTTGTTGGATAACAATAGTAACTTACCTGTCATTTACAAAGGAAATCCATGTTACATAGTAATGCCAGTCAACCACACTGAGTGACTCCTCTATCCCTTACACTTGCAAACTTCTTATTGCAATTAAATTATCTTTGATTAAATCCTTCTCTATGAGGTACAACTCAACCTTCGGTTCTCCTTGAGCCAATCACAATGGAAGAATCTAAGCCATCACTGATTTTTCTGATTCTGTTGAAGTGCTGGCATCTGACTGTGCTACGAAGCTCTAGAAAGGCATTCTCATGAGTCCAAGTAGAATTAGAGTGCACGTGATTAAATGCAGGGTGGGTGTAAACAAGTAATGCAAGCTAAGTGTTTCTTTCTAACTATCATATCTGAGTGATTTGAGTACTGTGGGAAATGGTTTCAAATCCTCCTGCTGTATAATAGGAGAGGGTTGAGAACTCACCGAAGAGTTTCCTAATCAATGTATAGGCTCGAAGGTATTGCAGTCCGTTTTTTCTTTTGATGTTGTTTTTACTTATACTGAATACCTATACATCCATCAATTCACGAGGAGCCATAAGTCTGCAGTTCAATAACTGGAACTCACTCCTGGAGAAGGACTCATGCAGGCTCTAGACTCCGCTCCTGTGACTGAATAACACAGAAGTCCTAAACGTTCACTAGGAGACCATTCTGTTAAGTGAGGACTCTGACTCCCTCTCAGAGTAGCTGGGTTTTGAAGAATTCTCCACCTCTTTTCAGATCTAGCCATAAATGACTTGCTGAAGGTCTTAAGAGTCCACACCAGAGTACAGAACTCACCTGCTTCATTTGGGAACTGTATGCAGAGCTCAGTCTAAATTCTTCATTGCATGCAGAATCCTTTGCCTTATTCCTTGTCACAGCTACAGGGAGCTTGTAGGGGAACTACAAGTATGCACTTACTATTATATAAGACTACTCTTTTGAGCAGCAGACACACGATTGCATCCCATCTTGCTGCAGGCTAAAGTAAAACCCATCAAACAGCACAGGTCCATCGTGTCTTGCAGGATCTCTACATCATTCCCTGCATTAGAGTTATGTTCACACTGAGGTCCAGCAGTCTTCCTTCCAGTTTGGATTCCCAAAGCAACAAAGAGAGCACAGGGGGCGAGGAAGGCCCTACCTTTTTTTAGGGGCTTCTCCAAGCTTGACCTCTCCCTCTGATGCAATGCTAATATAAGATAATACGGCACAGCAAGCCCCTTCCTTCCAAGGGCTTTTCTTGAGCAGGCCTAATCACACTGATAGGATGTGTCTGATGGTTCCATATAACCAGCCTCTGCAATGCTTTCCAGTTGGTGCGGCTGACTGCTCTTTACCATGGCCATGTGCCTAAGGAGCACGGGGGACAGAGACACTGCACTGTTACCTAGAATCCCTTCTCAACCTGACCCCTTCTATCTCCTAGAGAACCTCCAAAGACCTCCAAGTGCAGCTGAAAGAAAACATGTTTTGTTTCACCCAATGTTTATATTTTAGTACTTTATACATTAAGTATTATATACCTATTTATGTTTTTATTTAGCATACCAGTTACAGTTAACTTACACCATATTTTACCACTAAGTTCTTCACATTATTTCCACAACGTCTCCCTGAGGCCAGTTACAGAATGCCTCAAAGTGCTTCAGTCACTTCCCTGTGAGTGGGGTCACCTGAAACACTTTGCTCAATCCATAAACCATCTTTACCTCCTTCTCACTGCTGTGCCATGAAACAAATCCATATCACACCAATTAAGCTTAAGCTGTGTGTACGCATGATCTTACAGAAGTGCACAAGTGACTGTGCTTTCTAAGGGGCTAAACGCCTCCAAGTGACACGCCAAGCACTTAGTGCCTCTGCAACTCCACCTGCTACCAGCTGAGCAGCCATCGCAGGTTTTGCTCTTTAAGATGTACTGAGAACCTCATTTCATTTTCAAAACAGACATTTTTAGCTCTGTTAGAGGAAGAACACAATCCAGGGTTCAGTAAAAACATGCTACCTATTATTCTGAGAACACTTCTATTTTCCTAAGCATTGCCTTGTGAACGTGATTTTTATTCTACCAGAGCGATATAAGTGACGTTTGTCTAGAAGCCAGCCCTTCTTGAAACATGTCTTCCTCCCGAGAGGTTCCCGTGCACGTAGCGTTTTTTCTGAGCAGCCTTTTAATTTTCTGAATAATTCTTAGAAATAACTCCCGCTTGAAAAGGTCTCAGAAGACGTTGATTTATGCCTGGTCCTCACGGGGTACTTGGACGCTGATTTCGGTATGGCAAAGCATCACGTAGGGATTTTGGAGCGGGCGGAGCGGTAAGGGCGCCGAGGCGAGCTCCCCCTTGGCCGGGAAAGCGGCATTCCCGCGGAGAGGCTCCCGGGCGCGCCGC